>NW_008592830.1:16972-31929 GCF_000691845.1 Merops nubicus | reverse complement strand
CGGGGGGGTGGCAGGCAGGGCTGGGTAGAGGGGTCCACCCACAGCTCACAGCCCAACCCAGCCTAGGGGTACTGTGGCCACAGCAGCTCCTGCCAGCAAGCCCCTGCCCACTTGAGAACGGTCAGGATTTGACTCTCCAAAGGGGGAAACCTGGGGCCTGAAGCGCCAGTCTACCATTGCCAGCCCCAGGAACCAGACCTGGCCAGAGGGCTGCTTCATCTGGCTGGTGGAAGTGAGATTTCTACAGCCATTCCTCCCTGACTGTGAAGAATTATCATCTCCATGCGCTCAGAATAGCAGGGCACGATGCAAGATCGCTCCCTCCTCTTCAGTCCTTATCCTCCCTTTAAAAGCTGCTGGGCAGGGAGGGTTTCACCTCTTCTCCGGCAATAACAAGCCACAGGAATTGTGATTTCATCAGTGGAAATATTTCCTGTGGTCCAGTCAAAATTTATCTAATTGCCGACCTCAAAGGCAGCTTCCATAATGTCATTCACTGAGTTATTTTTAGTACCAGCGTTGCCAGCAGAAGTAAGAGGCCTGATGTATTCCCCCCCCTCCCTCAGAAAGAGGCTTCTGAAGTGATAGATGGGAGCACTAATTGGGTGCCAAGAATGCTCCAAACGCCTTGCACTGCTGTGGAATTCTGGTAGCAAACCCGGGCGCTTCCACCCGTCTCACACGTGCAGTTGTGCTGCTGTCCACCCAAAGCAAGCACGTGTCCACTGCCAGGACTGTTTGTGACCACAGCTGATGATTGCTGCTAGAAGCTATCCCTGGCAAGGAAGCATTTTGCATTTTTTTACCCCAAAAGAGCATTAGTCTTAAAGAGCTTCCCCTCCCATTGGTTTATTTGTGGTTCTTTGGACATTATTAGCCCAAAAGGAGCCCTTCGATTCTTTGGGTTTCTGTGGTGGGGTGATGGACTCATGCCCGTCGTTCCTGGGCTCTCCAGACCACCTCCCAGTCCCACGCTGGGCCAGTCCAGGATGGTTTCCTTGCCAAAGTCATGCAGGCAACTGTGCACAGCTAGGGCTGAACTGGGACCCAGCTACAGAGCACCGGAAGGGAAGAAAAGCTGCTGTTCTCCAGCCACGTCAGTAAGGCAAACAGCTTTTGCCAGACCAGGAAGATGATGTGTGGCTCGTCTGCCCTGCTTTGGTTCTGACTCCCCCACTCTGAGCCACCGAAGGGCTCAGAGTCTCACTCCCTTGACTTGATTTCCCTGTGTACTTCAGGCTTTCTTTACATACCCAAATCCTCCTTATCACTCTAAACCACAGTGAATTACAGGAACAGTGGGCTGATAAAGGTTCTAATTCAAAGCAATAGCGCGCCTGTTACTACGAGTCCCCAGCTGGAGAAGCAGGCAAGAATGGAGTGGGGGAAATAAAGAGAAACCAGCTGTTGAAACGGCCAGCATGAAGATGGACCAGCAGCAGCAGAAGTCACCAGATCAAGGGTTGCATGAGCAGGAGGCAGGCAGAGCCTCCAGCCAGGGGCTGTTGGTTTTCCAGCTCAAAACCAACAAGATTTCCTGAGCATTCACTTCAGAGCTCTCTTATCCCCTCCCTAGGACCTTCATCTCTCTGTAACAAACATAGTTCTGGGCTATTTTTCCTTCAGTTGCCCCTCATTTCCTTATTTCACCCACTCTTTTCTTGGAGTGTGACCTTTAGTCACTTTTTTGACCTCCCTTTGGCAAAACCCTACATTTTGTAGGTTTTTGGATCTTATTTTATATACTAACATTATTAGCACTTTGCAGGAATTTGAATTCATCCAGAGACAATGGTTGTTCCAGTAGAAAAGAAAACTATGCTTTGGCTAGGATTGATAATATAAAAGGTATTTGGATGTCACAAAGAGGATACCTAAGCAAGACTAAGCAGCGGGTTATTACAGAAGAGTGAGATTTACAGGTTTCAGGAAAGACAAGCCCTAGAAGTCCCGAAGCGGGGAGCTAAAGAGTACTCTGAGCGACTGTGCTGTAGGGTGATGGTAGATGGACTGTCTCCAGAACAGGAGCCATGGCACCCCACAGCTAGGAACAGGGAGGCCCCATATCAGCATGGCTCCCAGAGGAAGAAGAAGAGGAGGAATGTCCCCACGGAAGACATTGCTCCAGGGGTGTGAAGTCAGCAGAAGAGACAGCAGGCAGTTGGGGGGTGAATGGACCAACCGAGGGTGACGGATCCATGGTGAACAGCTCCGAGGGCTGATTTGGTACACAGGGTACCAAATCAAAGAGCAATGGATACAGGGTTGCTAATTACGGCCAATAGCTACACCTTTGTTAATCACCTCCAACAGACACATTGTTACCAGCCAAGGGCAACAGATGCTTTGTGACCTGATCCCAATCTCTAATGTGTCACTGTTCTCTGTCTCCTCACTATGACCCATTATTTTCCTGACATTACCCTGCTATTACCTTCTGACCATGCCCAGGATCCTAAGAAACTCCATCTCTCTTCTCTGTGTGGGGACTGCACTTCCCACACTGGCTGCAGAATCCATCCAACTAGCCACCAGCAAAGGGGCTGTTAATGGCTGGGTAAAGACTCTACTGATATCCATGAGGGTTTCTACCTTCTTCTCCAAGAGCTGGTTCAGCCCTGGGAATGCATTTGTTTGTTTTTCCCTTGCCAGCAGCCTGCTTTTGGCTAAGAGCTGTAATCCATTCAGGGAGGACCTGTTTATCTGTGAGAAGAGCAGCATGGCTGTGAAGAGGTAAGAGTGGGAGTGTGCTCCAGGCAAAAAAAAAATGCAGATTATAGCCTGGCTAGTAATGAATCCATCCCAGAAATAAAGAAACGCAGACTGTTATAATTTTCTGAATAGATTTAATTCCATTTTGTTTTCTGCGAGTCCCTTCGCTGACAATTGTCTGAGTGGTGGGGGGAAAAAAAGGGTTCTAAGCAAAACACTTGTCCATGAAGGATGTTATTAAAATGTCCTACTTGAACACTGGCACTCTGCAGACCAGAGTTGCAGAATATAAGCGTTCTCTCTCCCTTAGACAAGCTTTATTTAAATGCAGAACGTTTGTCAATTATTTTCCAAAAGTGCAATTGCTATCATCAAAATTAGAGCTGGCTTGACTTGTCCTGCCTGATTTAGCACCCACTTGAGCAGGGTGGGTTCAGAAATTCAATAAGAACTTGAGGGCTGTTGGATTTGCAGCAGGTTTAGAAAATGCTCAGGAAAACAACAGGGGAATGGACCAGATGGGGCATATATAGAAAAAGGGGGTGGAAACCTGAGAGTGGTCAGTGAAATTAAAAAAAAAAAAAAAAGAAAAAACACAGCCTGGGGTGAGTAAAATTCCATGGCAGAAAGCTGGTGGTGAAAGTCTCTGAGTGGCTGAACTTCCATCATGAGGCTTCTGGGGACTCATGCTCACTCACACCCAGGCACAGACCTGGCTTCATGTATTTGCTGACCCTGCAAGTCCTTCGGTGGAGAATTTGGTTGGAGGTCTGCAGCAGGTCAAGTTTTAGCAGAGAAATTGGCCCTACCATGCTCCTGCAGAACTTCCTTTTCTTTAATGGTCTGGGCAAGGTGTCTTGTCCTCGTGCCTGTGCTATAAACAAGACGGATGTCCTCTGAGATGGGAAAATGTGGGGTTTTGTGGCCAGCCATGGCGTTTAGGGTTTTGTTCATTGAGAGATTCAAGAGTGATGGGGCTTCCCAAGGTGCTCCCTGCAACACAATCAATTGCATCCCATCATGGACCAATCTGACTGGTGGAGTCTGGATGCATCTCAGCCTGTCCTCCATGAGCTTTTCTTCAACCCCTCCTTGATTTGGAGGAGGGAAGCTGTTGGAATCCTGCAGAGCTGAGTCCTACTAGAACCACGTACCTATTAGCACAGGCTAGAGCTGATGGTGTCTCAAAACCCAGCAACAAGCATCCTGGCTGTCCCTCACCCCAACACTCTCTTGTGGATTGAAGAACCTTGCTCTGACCTTTCCTCTTAAACTAGAGGAAGCTTTTGCATATGAATTCTGACCTGCCTTTCCCATTTACATGCCCACACCGCAGCTACCAAGGGCACCAAAGCTTTATTCCAAGAGCAAAGGCAACTGGAGAAACCTGCTGAGGATCCTCATGTTCCATCCGTTACGTGAGTGCAGCATTGTCCCCTGTGAAGAAGACACGGTCCCTTCCCCTAAGCTCTTGGCTGTGCTATTATTGGTGCACTCAGTGCTGAATGGCCAAAGAAAAGCACTGCACTGGCTCTTGCTTTTTCCAGATGCAGAGAGGACAGCAGGCACAAAGGCAAACACAGCCTCTCCTGGGCACACGTGACAGCTGCAGCACAAGCGACTTGCCATCAAAATATCTCATTATTCCTGACAGGTCTTGTCCTAAAACCACATCTTAAAAGTCTGCAGATGGGCTGGATTCTCCACATCCAGCTGGAACTGCCAAAAGAGCAGAAAAAGCCCTACTAGCAGAAAAGATGCCTCTCAGTTTGGAGAGCAAAGGCCTTGCCAGCAGACTGTCCATAACCAGTAGACACTGTTCCCTGTCCTCCTCCCAAGTGGACACGCAGCCCTGGCACCTTGAGGCAGTATTTTTGAGCCATATCTTCTCCTGAGTTTTACTCTCCTTATACTCCTACCCCAAACAATGGGAATATTGGATAGCACCGGGAGCAGGACCAGATCATGTCAGGAAAAGCATCCCCTCATTCTGAAAGCCAACAAAACCAATGTGGGCACTTGGCAGCCCACTGCACGCTCGCTCTGTGTTCAACACCATATCTTACACGGTGCTGTTTACAGGGCTGCTTCTTAATTTTTGATGGCATCCCTCATGATGAAGTTCAGGATCAAAAATGTTCAAGTCTGTAATCCTTCTTTCTTTTCCTAGGACAGAGATCTTGCTTTCCCAGAGCTCCAGGGGTGACCCATAAAAGGTGTCACTCCCATCCTCCTGCTGGACACACCATTTTTGATCCAGGCCAGGATGCTGGTGGCCTTCTTGGCCACCTGGGCACACGCTGGCTCACGTTCAGCTGGCTGGCACCCAGCACCCCCAGGTCCTTTTCTGCCTGGCAGCTTTCCAGCCACTACAGCAGCTCAGCTACTGTACCCTTGAGCCTCCTCCCAGGGGAAGGTTCCCCTCCTTGTCCCCACTAACATCCCATTTTTGAGGGCTGTGGTGGCCTTGGTGACCAACAAAGGACCTGAGTGACCAGGCTGGAAGAGGAACTGCGTGGAGGACCTGGAGGTGAGCAGTGTGTGATGAATTAGCCCTGTTAATTAGCACATATTCCTTACAGCCATCTCACAGGGAAATCCCAGCCAGCATCTTTAAGCTCTATCCATCCTGCAATGGTCTCCACCCTTGCTGTTTGCAGGCTCAGCACACTGAAGACTGTTTGGAAGAGAGAGCTCCTTGTGACTTGTCCTAAGACCAACAGGAGAGGAGGAAGGCAAGGCCATGCACATCTGAGGCCAGCATTGAAACATCTTTATTTATCTGCCCTAAACTTTTCTAAATCTTAACTCCTTTGAGGTGCATTGAAATAGTCATGATCAGAAGCTGGTGGTGACTTTAGCTGGTGGGGAAACCCTGGCATTCTGCTATCACTTCATTATTTTGAATAGAGTTCTAATTTCACCCCTTTTGATTCCTTTGGTTCCATGTCATGGGACCAAACGTGCAGCAAAGCCCCAGGTGAGCATCTCCCGTTTCCTGCGTCCTTCTCAGCTACAAGCTGAGGGTCAGCTGCAAGGATGCAATCATGCAACACTGCCAGGTGCCTGAAAGAAATAAATTCCAAGAGTCCAATTACACATCCCTACCAGGTCCAAGTGAAAAGCAGGCCTCTAAATACCTGCCTGAGGAACGTGAATCCAGGGAGTGAGACCTGGGAGCTGACTAAAAGGCTAATTTTTAGAAGCTGAGTTTAAGGTTGGCTAAACACATGGCGTTTCCCTTCCAGGGGTTATTTTGCTTACAGTGTTGACAAGACCAAAGCTATTAGTGACAGAGCATTCCGAGTATTTGAGGCTGGTGTTTGTCTGTCCGTCACTCATCCTCCAAAACACACTTGTCAACATTTGGAAGGCAAGTGGGATGTACACTCCAGCCCCATCCAGGACGGCTGGGAGAGGCTAATGGAGCTGGAAGGGCTGCGAGATCCTCTGGCTAGAGAAAAGAGGAAGGAGGAAAGAAAGGGAAAATCTGTTAAGGAGGAAAAGTATTAGAAACCCCAAAATGTCTAGAAAATTGAAAGGCAGGTTTTAGAGGAAGAAAAGAGTCAAGTATAAGGAAAAATAGCCAAAATCTTGTTTGCAGAAAAGACGAAGGTTGAGAAAGTACTATAAGAAGAGGTAGTGAGTGGAGCTTACATGGGGGAGGAGGAAGAGGAGAAGCATGAACAGGAAAATAGAATGCTGAGCTTCTCCTGGTGGAGCGAAGAGCTGTGTTTGCCCCAGGTGAATCCCAGGGATCAGCCCATGTTTGTCACACCTACAAAAGCAAAGGCCCTAGAAATGTAGGACTGGGTGGGCAGCTGGGACACCAGCCCTTGCAGCCCCAATGTCTGTGGTGACTAACCCTGAAGTTAGACCCCTTTTTGCAGGGATCCCATTGCTGAGCAAGGCAGAGACAACCCCCATGGTGTAGATCCTCCCACAGGGGCCGTGTCGGCAGGAATCAGCTCAGCTGCGGATGCCAGGCACTGCCTGTGGTCTGTGGAATCAGGGAAATAATCCCATAGCACTGGAAAACCCTGAAGTGCACGGTCTTGCCTTCAGATGATGGAAATGATTAACTGAGGGGTTTTGAGCCAAGGGTTTTGCCATTAAGGTGCCACTTGTGACAATGAAATGCGCCCAGGCAAAGCGCTGCTTTCCAGGCATGACCCTGGGGGATGAGGAGTGACTTCAGTCGGGCTCAATTTCCACCTCAATCCACGAAGTTGGTCCAAACAGACTGAAAGCTGAGTCTCTTAGAGCCATCTCCACAAGGAGCTCATCCATCTGGGTAAACCATCATCTCCAGGCTACTATGTGTGGCTCTCCTCACTGTCACCCTCCAAAGCAGCGCTGCCGAGGCTGGTGGAGCTCTGTGGATTTACATCAATAACAGCAAAACACGAAAAAGTCCCAGTGCTCAGAAAAGGTTCTGGTCCTGCTCCTGTTGAAGTTCATCTCCAAGCTCTTAGGTGTATCCAGGGGGTGACTGACCTGGGTGGCTGGGCCCCACGAGCAAGTGCATAGATCAGAAGAAACCATCAGTTATTGTAGAGGAGGAAAGCCCCAAGGTGGGCCATGGACACTGGTTATTGTAGAGGAAGAAAGCCCCTAGCTGGGGCACCCCTCCTCTCCTCCCACCCGTCCCCTCCACTCTTTAGGGAGTCACTGGAATCTTGTCCATGCCTGTTGCTAGGCTTCCAAGTTGCTGATGGCTAGACCTGAGCAGAACCTGGAAAGGCAGCTACCGTCAAGGGGACACAACCCAGGCACACAGGGAGAGGCTTTCCCTGCACAGATTTGCTTGCTCAGCAGAGAGCTCCTGGAAGAGGTGCAAGTTGAATCCACACCCCACTCTGCACCAGTTCACATCGGCTCCGTGGCAGCATTTGGAAGAATACTGGGCAATGAAGTTGCTTTGTGAGCAAAGACCCTGAAAACTCTCGTGACTTTGTCATTAGCTTTCCAAAGAGGAGTTTCTATGCTGAAAAAAATGGAACCCATGCAACTAGCTCTCCAGAAAAAGAAGAGGAGAAGAAGAAGAGGAGAAGGAGAAGAGCTGCAAACTCACCCAGCGAGGCTGAAATCCTGTTTGCTTCACTTCTGGGTCTTAAACACACTTCAGCCAATAGACTAAATACTGCTCGCAGCAGGTTTACAAGGTGGAAACCCTTTTGTGACCTTTTACTGCACGGAAAGTGGGGTAAATATGCCAGTGATATGAACAAATTCTAAATATTTAGGTGTTTAAATAAATAAAGCTTTTACAGATTTTCGGAATGTATTATTCTTGGTGTTCTGGGGGTTGTCCACACTGTGCACCAAGGCATAAAACCATTTTAAGAGGGTAGAAAACTACTTTCAGGTTCAGAAAGTTGAATCAGTTTGTGTGCTTAGTGCTGGTCCAGGTCTTCCTGTCACCGGACAGACAAACTTCAATTACTTCGCTACCAAAGGAGCCACAATTTGCTGGGTATTGTGGCCAAATGTCAAGTAACAAGGTCTGGAATGAGATTATTTTCTTTCCTAGACACGTTGAGGAAGAATAAAATCTCTGCCAGCCATTGAGACCCCAAGATGTCCACGACGTCCCTGGGAAGTGGCTCAGCCAGAGGTGGAAAACTGCAGCCGTGCTAATTCGGTCAATGCAAATGAAATTCCTCTCGAAACGACTCGATTTTCAGCTTCATAAAAACACAGAACATTTTAAGTGCTTTGGCGAGACGGATTTTTGACGCAGCTGGAGAACTAGAAAAAACGTCATTGTAATCCTTTTGGGATGTGGCTCGTCAGGCAAGCCAGTGTCACCAGCAGAGCTTCAAAACAGGCTTCCTGGCCTGATGAAATGACCACTCGATTTCCCTAGGATATTAAAATCCCGTTCAGAGTCCAGGTTTTTCACCCTGCCTGTCTGCAATCACATTGTGCCACCTCAGAGAGAGCGCAGCTATCTGGAGATAGGCTCCTCTGACCCGAGCAACTGCCTCCTCATAGTCATGTTTTTGTCTTGGCATTTTCAGCAGGGTTACAGTTAATTAAAATTCCTGATTAATTGAAATGTTTTGCAACACAGACGACAGCAGCAGCAAAAATTGCTCAGAGAAAAGCCTGTGCCAAGTGAAACTGGAGCCTGGTCGGTACGAATGTGCCTGGTGTCCAAAGTACACTCTATTGGATGTGTGCAGCCCGTCCCCAAAGTCATCAATAGAGCCAAGGGGGAAGAAAGCAGAAGCTCAGCAGACAGTGAAACAGGGCTATAAAATTTTGCATTCTCCTCCGTACTTCCCCTTCTGCCTCTAACTCACAGCTGAAGTGCGTGGAAGCAGAGCAGCTTTCACTACAGCTGGTTGAATGCACAAAAAACGCCAGGGTATTAGGATTTGACCAGTGCTCCTAGCTCTGCCTCTCACAGGGCACATCCTCTATGAAATACCACCAAGGGAGAGGATGTTTCTGCCCCTTCATTCGTTTTTAAACCAGCTTTTTTTTTTTTTTTTTAGCAGGCACCACGCCCACTTCGATGACTTAAGGGCTACCGGGGAAAAATCCACCTCTTTCAGATTTCAAAAAACATCTACAGGAAAAAAATCTTGATTAGTAGATGTTTTGTAGGTTTTTCAGGTGTTTAAAGAGATGACTGATGTGAAATTGCTGCTCTGAAGCAAGTAAGAGTTACGTTTTTCAAATCTCTTAAAGTATGATGAACACAAATCGTTCTTTCTAGTTCTATTTGGATTTTTTTACACTTCCTCCACCAACTGCTTTTCTGCTACAGAGGATGAGATTTCTTTTTTTTTCCCAAAAAAAACCCTCTGGAACTGAGGTCTCTCAAATTCATGTGCCTTCAGGTGCTTTTAAGGAAAATCCAGGAGGTACCAAGAGACTTGCAAGAAGAGCGGGAGTGGGAACCCTGCAGTGGGTTCTGACCACAGTGAGCACTGAACTGATCAGTCACAAAATCTTAACATTACCATTATTTTTTTTTTAAGAAACAAAACCCCAAGCTCAAATTAATCTCTGTATGCCATTATTTACTAAAGTAAAGGTTCAGTCACGTTCACTGACTGCTCCAAAATATTGGTTGTCCAACAGAAACACGTAATCCCTTATGGCTCTTTTAAAGATGACCAACTCTGCTGCTGCTTCAATATAAAAAATACTTGCTCAGATTATGCTTTAAAGGGGGATGGGGATTTTTTGTTAGCTAAAATCCAGCAGGTGATCAGCTATGAGGCTCTCAGGACAGCCGCAGCTCCCCAGCAGTATGGGATGTGAAAGCTCAGTGAATCAGATTCACCTCCTCCAAGACAAAAAGGTAGAAAAGAGTCAGGCTGAATATTTTCTGAGAATTAAGTGGCCATGACACAGTCCCTCCAACCCAGAGGGACCAACCTGTCCTTCCAAGTGCTGCAGGGCATTTTGTTGCTTCTGAGCCTTCACACTTCTTTCTTTAGAATACCGTGGTGGGTCAGGCATCCTACTCTCCCTCTTCCTTAGGCTCGGCTTTGCCAAGAGCTCTGCTTTGCTATGGAAGAGAAGGGCCAGTTACTGAGAACTACAGAGCCCCTCTCCAAGGAGCCCTGAGTTTGAAGACATGAGCACGTAGCTTGGGAACATACCTTGGAGTGTTTTGGGAAGTGAGGACTTGTGGTCAGGATGCAGAGGAAGGAAAGGATGGAAGGAGATCCTCTGGCTTGGCCAACACACTGCCAGATGCACAGGCCAGTCCCTCAACCTCTTCCCACCTCAGTTTCCCCACTTGTAAAGTAATCTCACCTTGTGAAGTGCTTTGAGATTTGCTAACAAAATGCTCCACTATCTCATCTATTATCTCATCTGCCCATCTAGTCTCACCACATTGAGGCGAATCACTCATGAATCAAAAAAACCCTACCACTGGGAAGTGGGATAACCCCACTGGAGTGCAGGGAAAAGCATCAGAAATAGGGTAGCCATTGTCCCCCTGGACTGGCCACAGGTGAGGCTGCTCCTCAAGTCCTGGGCTCAGTTCTGGGCCCTTCACTCCAAGAAGGATCCTAAGGGGCTGGAGTGTGGCCAGAGAAGGGCAATGAAGCTGCTGGGGAAGGGTCTAGAGCCCAAGTGTGGTGAGGAACAGGTGAGGGAGCTGGGGGTGCTGAGCCTGGAGCCAAGGAGGCTCAGGGGAGACCTTCTGGCTCTCCACAGCTCCGTGACTGGAGGCTGGAGCCAGGTGGGGGTCAGGCTCTTCTCTCAAGGAACAAGCAATAGGACAAGAGGAAAAAGTTGCACCAGGGGAGGTTGAAGTTGGACCTGAGGAACAATTTCTCCCCTGCCATGGTTGTCTAGGCCTGTCCCAGGCTGCCCAGGGCAGTGGTGGAGTCCCCATCCCTGGAGGGGTTTCCAAGCCATGGAGATGTGGTGCTGAGGGACATGGGTCAGTGGGGGCCTCGCAGTGCTGGGGGCACGGTTGGACTTGATGATCTTGAAGGTCTCTTCCAACCAAAATGATGCTATGACTTGCACTGCTGGATGTAAGTGAGGACAGAATCCAGCTCCAGCTTGGCTCACCAAATGCCTCTGCCTCACTTTCCAGAACACAGAGCTCTCCCTAGAGACCCTATAGATTGCTTTTATATGCCAAAACAACGATTTGGCTGTGTTCAAGCACGGGACATGAGAGACCCCAATGCTGAAAAGATCAACACCTCATTTTAGTCCCTGGGCAGTCCCGTTGGCTGAAATGGGCCCATAGGTGTGAGTAAAAGTACGCGCAGGCAAAATGCTCAGCACAGGAAGGGAAATATTTCTGTCATCTTAAGCGTAATATAATATTAACTATTAATTTCTGTATTTACATAACATCAGGACATATTTAGGGCTCACAACTGGTTATAGAACACAGAGACTGACTGGCACAAGGAAATACGAATTAAAATTACAGTCTTTATTCACTCACAGGTTTTCTTCCCCAGCCCATTCCTCTGCTTTTTGATTAGAAAATAATCATCACATTACACAATATTTTCCTCATTAAACTACAATGGCAACAAAGATCCCTTGCTTCTTTGGCCAATTAGTGCCCGTGTACGATCATCAGGAATACAAATCAAAGTGTGTTCCAGCTCTGACCTAATAAGCCATCTACGCAAAATCTAAGCTCCATGTCTTTTTTTCTGTTACTACAGCAATTCCGGTTATTTCTTCACTCCAAAGCCATCAGCACTGAACATTATTCCTTCTCTTAGGAAGCTGTGAAACGAAATCACACGGGCTGGGGGCTGTCAGTCGCCTCCAGCTTCAGCAGTGCTCTTCCGTGGCTTTTTAATCCCCAAACCCTACACGAATCCTTCTGCTTGGCTGGGGGGCTGGAAGGGAGGGTGGCTCAGACAAAGTGGAGTAGAAGGAGGGAGCTCTGGGAGATTGGAACAGATCTGCATTTTCCTCAGGGCACATTCTGCAAATAGGGCTCTTTGTTCTCGGGGGCTGGTACTCGCCTGCTCGCCACAAACAGATCCCTTCCCGGCCTTTCCTTTTCTTCTCCTCTACGAAAAAGGCCCATTTGCAGAGTTTGTGCTTCTACCTCCACCCCCGCCCTAAACCCATGGAAGTTTTTCTCTCTTAAACCAATTTTGCTCTCCCACTGAGTGCCGAAGTGTTGCGAGCTACTCACGCCCACCCAATATCCATTTTCTGACCAATTTCCTTCTGACATGCATCGTAACCATCTTCAGATTCCCTTTGGAATTTGGCCTAAATTAGAGAATCATCTGCTGAAACTCTGCTCAGAAGCAATACGTCACTGGTCTCTGCCAGAAGGTGGATCTGATCTTTTTTGTTGTTTTCCAGGGAAACCGGAGGGGGAAGCGCCAAGAAGAGGGTTGTGAGCCTGGAGCTTCATGTTTTCTAGTTCCCCAGCTATGTTATAGAAGGCAATTAAGCAGTGTCTGCTCATCAGCATGCTTCTATTCATCAAAACTGCCTAATAAGTCCAGAATTAGTTTTCCTTGTCAAAAAAATGTTTCAGTAGAAGGTATTTTCAGAGTGGCTTTAGTCTGTCTACTTGCCTACAAGTAATTAGGTTTAATATTTGTTCAGTGATTTTGGAAACCAGGGTGATAGTTCTCCCTGATGTGTTTCTCAGCCTGGTCTCCAAGGTGCCCAGGTCAGTGCATCACCTGCTGCACGTCCACCTGTGTGATCCTGTGTGATTCTCCTGCCCCTCTTTTGACAATGTTGCAGCTTCTTGGCCAGTTTTGCCAAATCTGGTGGAGGTATTGAAGGCACTGAGATCCTGGAAGTGTTACGAAAACACAAGGCAGGGTAGACAGAGCTGTCCTGCTCCCTTACTGACTCCCTTCCTTACTGACTCCCACCGGCTGGTTCTCCATGGAGAAGAAACTTCCTCCAATCACTGTGAACTTCCCTCATCTAATCACTGCTAATCAGATGCGTGAAGGAAGGCATTTCCCCTGGCTCTCAGGTGCACAGAAAACTTGTGGAGTACAGACACCCATTTGTCTAAGCCCCCACCAAACGCTGGCATTCCCTTTGAATTTTCTAGGAAGGGCTATGGGAAATTTTGTGGTGCTGAAGGGGCAGAATTTGCCTATTTCTGCTGCAATTCACTTCACTGCAGAGTGTGTGGCACCTGCAGCTCAGGGTTGACCTGGTCAATTTATCCACCAAACCCATCAAACCCTGTCTTGCCACATGCTCTGATCTTCCAGCCCGAATTAGCAATGGCTCCGCTGCTCCAAGTGGAACAAAAGTCACTGTCATGTTCCACTTGGGCTCCTGCGGCTGCTTTGTTTTATTTTGGGTCCTGCTGCCCATCAGGGAAGAAGCACGACCCTGATTTGGTGAGGTTCAAATGAGGAATATCACTTTTAGGCTGAACAGCCCATCGCCAAATGACTAATGAACTTTTTTATGGGTAGGCTGGAAAACTCCAAGAAATCTTTCTCACAAAGGCAGATCTTCAGGGTTTTTTTTCTGGCCTGCCTAAGGCAGCAGGTATCAATTGCTGTCCTCAAGCTGGCTGGGCAGAGTGGGCATTAGGGTGTGATGTCCCCTACGTGCCCTGTGCTGGCAAACCACGCTTCCCTCTAAGCAAATCCCCTGTTCCAAGGCACCGCAGAGGCAAAATTGTTCCACTGATAGAAACCTTGGCTACCAAATAGCACTCCCATTGAAGGCACATGTTGCTCAGCATTCAGAGGATGCCCGTCCAGGGGTATTTGCTGCACTGATCAGTGCTTAAAAAAAAAAGCCATCCTTGGCTAGGTGTGCAGCAACACACATCATCTGCAACACACCAGCGTGATGGGACGAGGCTGCCTGACACGGGGGAAATTCTGTTAGCCTGACACAATCTCAGAATAGCTAAACAGGGCAAAACCAACTTGTATTTGTGCTCAGATCCCAATGATGTTTATTTACTAGGACAAATATAGCTGAGGGTAGCAACTTCTTGAGGCTTGCTTTATTTCGAGAGCAAATTGCTACCGTGAAACCAGACGTTTGATGTTTCCCTGCTATGGCCCAACAAAGAAAGCTCGCTTTACTAACTCGGCTAATGACCAGCAAAGTCGCCTCACGTGGATTATAAAAGTGAAAAGGACAAAAGGTTCAGGATGAAAAATAACTATTTCCCTTGCTTGCTTTTGTGACCAAACAGTAGGGAATTCGCAGCAGAAAACGCTGCTTTGAAATAGGAAAATAATAGTAACAGTGAAAATAAATGACAAGGTCTTGGTTCTATTGAGCTTTACTGAGCCTGAAAACCCCACAAGTTTTGCTGCTGGAGAGAGTATGAGGATTCATTCAAAAGTCAATAATCAGCGGAGAGGGATTAGTGCCTTCCAATAACTGCTCTAACTACAGAGACAGTAAAAGGCTCAAGCAACATCCATTATCTTAGCCCTTTATACTGGCTTGTGGCCCCACGTTTCACATGTACTATGTTTACTGTTGTGGCAACAAAGCAAATTTGATCAGAGCAACGCCAGCAAGTAAACCAACAGCACCTTTGGATAACAAACCTTCCTGGATATTCCATGAATTTGCTGAGCTGCTGGATCCCACCCTTGCTTTCCCGGAGTGTGGAACCTGCTGTGTCCTGCACAGTCTGACTGCACTGACTCTGGAGGGCACTGGCATGTTCCTGGCCTTTGGGACAGGCTCCCCATCCTGGACTGACCAAAGTCACACCTCAGCCAGGCTGGGCAGGCTGAGGATGCTTTCAGTTTGCTCTGTGCAGGCCT
>NW_008592830.1:364-16941 GCF_000691845.1 Merops nubicus | reverse complement strand
CGGGCAGGCATAACCCCCCCCCCCCCCAAGTTATTCTCCTCCCCCAGCTGCAGTACCAACGGACAGATTTACTTAAAAGATTCCTGATGTAAGAAATCACCTGGAAATGGAAAGTTCAATATCAGATGAAATTCGTTTGGGTATCTGTGAGACAGCATATTTGGGTAGCTGTGAGACAGCATGTTTATCTACTAGGTTCCCAGAGACATCAAACACTGAATCAGTTATCTTAGCACAAATCTGTGTATCAGAAGTTCTCTCCTTTGGAGTCTGGAGTCACACGTCCACCCTGATCAGCAAACAGCATTTTGCTGCTATTCCTTATGGCCATGTGACAAAACACTCTACCCCTTCTGCTTTACTGTTGACAAGCTTCTAGGGCAAAAAAAGAGAACTAAAAGCAATCTGTAGGCTTATGTATTCTCCCCTCCATGCAAAGATTTATTTATAGCAGAACCTCTCAGCTGAAGAACTCAGAACACTTGGTGAACTGGCTGGTGGGTCACCTGGCTCCCTGAATCTTTACCTTAGCAGCCACCCTAACAAGATCGCGACCTGAATTTAGTCACGAGTGTGAACAGCTCACTTGTCAACCCATGCTCCGAAGCCTGCTGCAGGCTTGAGGAGCACATTTGGTCCTGGAGGCTTGCAGTTGTACCTGGAGCCTTGCAGCAGCAAGATGAGCATGCGTGGGGAAGGGCAGGAGGCTGGGTGGGTATGGTCACGGCATGACTCTTGTAGCCAGGCTTCCATCTACATGGCAGATAAAAGCAGTTCTTCCCTTTTTGGGTTTCTGTCTTGCAGGACCTGCTCTGTAAGCCACTATTCTGTTTCCAGACTGAAGACTTTCCTGGTTGAGCAGGCTGCTGCAAAACGCTCCCCTTGGGCCAAGCTGTGATGAGTCTGTCACACAAGGGTGGTTAATGCTTCCCTGATACCAGAGAGAAAAAAATCCTCCTAGTATCCACACCTACACTGCTGCTGGTCAGAGAAAAGCTATTTTCTCAATGTTTAAGTCAACTCCGTGTAGACTGGTCTCTGCTCCAAACTGTTCCTGTAGTTTGTGCTATGTCCATACAGTGTCTCTCGGGGGGGGAACCATGTGTGCAGTGTTTAGGCTCTAGGAAGACATGAGGCTACTACCCCAGCTGCCTTCTACTTCAACACAGACATGCCACAGGGGTTGTTACGTGATGAAGATGAAGCCCCAGTGTCTTGCTGTGGCTTTGGTGTAAATCAGCAAGCTGCAGCCCTTCTTGTGTGGGTGTAGTGCAGTCCTGAAACCTGCTTAGGCTGCCTACCAGAGCAGCACGGGCCATTCAGTGTCTGCAGACCGGCTGGAGAAACCCTCTGAACTGAGACAATCCACAGCAGGACAGATGGTGTCTCTGGATGAGGAGTTTGTTATATACCTCACAGAAGGGGCCTTATGGAGAGCCCTAAGCTGGAAGAATTCAGTCCCTCTGTTTCTACCCCTGTGGTTTTATATTAAAAAAGGCAGAGAGGTTGGGAAAGACATGGAGAGCCTAGGTCCACCTCAAACACCACCAAAGAGATGCAGGTTAAAAGAAAAGATAAGCCCAACAAAGGCGCTTGCTGAAAAGCCAACTATATCAACAAAGCCCAGCTACTGCAGCTCGGTGACTACAGCCTGGTGACTCCTGTTCAATAAAGGGCCGATTCTCTTCCCGTTTGGAAAACAATGTGTTCCACACAGTGAAATAAATAAGAGCCCCACACCAAGCCCCCGGCAGTGTCAGGGGATGTCAGGCTCTGCTCGGCGGAGAACAAAGGCGTCAGCACGCAGCCAATCTCCTCCTGCCATCTCAGGCTGCCCTTGCTGCACTGAATGAAATTTTTTCTCCTCATGGTAATGAAGAAAACCTCCAGTGCAGATAATCCACTGTTATAATGGCAGTACATTCAGAACAGGGGCCAAGCAGTGTAAAGAACAAGCCAAATCTCTTTCACTTAAAGCCTGGCCTGAATGTGATAATGTAATGACTTCGGTCCGGATGCTTCAAACGCCATTCATTGGGATTGACTTAGCATACAGATGATATCAGCTAAAATAAATAAGAAGGAGGAATTGAACGGATAGCATCAGCCGACTTCTCCTTCCCAACAAAGCTGGTATCCTTTTGCAAGTGGTCTAGAAGACCCCTTGGTCTGAAAGACTCCTTGCTCTAAACATGGGTTTAGCACCCATGTTCTCCTTAGCACTTCTGTTCTCCTTTGCTTTCTGGAGAAGGATCAACAACCTCTCTCACATACCCAGGCACCCTCTTTGCAAAGGCAGAGTTCCAAATTATTTTGTGCCTAACCTCTTTCTGGCCACTGATGACCACACTTTGCACTCAGAACCTGATGGAAAACCCAGCAAAGTCCTTGGGAAGCTTCCCATTAATTTCACTGGGTTCTGGATCAAGCCTATAGACAGTGAGTTTCTTCTAGCAGTGTAGGCTTCCAAAAGTGTGGTAGCCCTGGCTGTTGTTTAGCTTCTAGTATCTCTCATAACTAACTATTATTTCTGTTTTACAGAAATAAAACACAGCTCAAATCCTGACACTACAGGCGAGCTTAAAATGGCTTTCAATTACTGTTAGCAGGCTTTTAAATGGGATTGTGGTGACACCACCAAAAGAAGCAAAATGCAGGAAGAATTAAGCTGTTGGAACGATTGGTTCTATTGTACATGCTCCTCACACATCTGGCAAAAAGCAAAACAAAGCTGAAAATAATTGATGATGACCACTTTCTGGAGGAGGAACAGTTTATCTTAAGAGAGAGAAGACCATTCAGCTAACTCTGCTACAACAGCTTACGAGACCAAGGATTTGCACACCTCTCCCACAAAAGGGGAAACCAGTGGCAACCAGAACAACCACAAGAGATCACTTTCCATATTCCATACCAGCAGAACTGAGGGCAGCAGGTAAAATGAGTGCCAAATGCCACCGTTCTGATTTTAATATAGCCAATCAGCATCATTTTGATGGCTACCTAGGGTGGAAAGCAACACGGGATGACGATCATTGTCCATTGCAGGTCTTCCAGTTGGCAAAAGTCCTTCAGGAAAAAAACATTCCTGTACATTGGACAAGCTTCGGAATGGTTACAAGGCCAAGATCTATTGTTATGGCTGAATTTGTTACAAGCCCTAGGCATATCATAAAAGAAGATCCTTATTTGAATGATTTTATCTCCCTGGTCATCCAATTCAACTCCTTCCAGAGCAGACATTTATTTTCTTCACTGTTGCCTTCTTCATTCGCTAAGTTTAGAGATAAACTCAAGACTTGTCAGCAGCCTTGAGCAGGGCGTCGATGCTAGTTTGAATTTTCCTTGTCTTCTGTTTAATTGAATTTTCATTTGTATCTCCTCAGCTGCTTCCCCTCCGAGGCCTTTCCCCCTCCCACCCCCCTTTTCTCCACTCATCCATATAGATCGTACAAGCGTTTCTGGCAAGCACCAGCTGCAGATACAGCGACTTCCTGGGCATCTTCTACTTTTAGAAAACCACCAAGAGGCCAAATACTACCCGTGCTTGTTCTGTGAAGCTTGAAGCCTGCTTTTCAGAAAGACCAGCCTCTTTATTAACTGTGCTGCTCTCTGGGTGTGAGACATGGAGAACTGCAGAGCTATGCATTTCTCAATGTGGAGGACAAGTAGCCATGTGTCAAAGTCTCTGGTTTGCTGGGCTGGCCAGCCAGGACTTTGAAATAGCATTAAAAAGAATCACATCTAGATTTCTCCTCCACGTTCCCCAGAAACTGCCTTGAGCTCCTGGAAGGCCAGAACTCAAAATACAATCTAGCCACAACCTGCCTCTGCCTATTTGTTATTGGCAAAACCTTTCCTTCAGCTTTCTGTTTGTTTTCTTTGACACAACCTATCACAAATTCACCAAGAATCTGAGATGTAACCACCGAAAACTTCCACTTTGAACAGGTATCGCTTCCTCCAACCGCCTCCTTCCATTTTGGGGACACAATAATTCCTGCCTGTGGTCAAGGACAGCTTCTCTCATGCTGGAAATCTTCAGTAGAGGAAAAGGAAAGCCCTACCAACTTCTCCATCCAAATTGATAAGGGTCCCTTCCAACCTAAGCCATTCTATGATGCTGTGATTTGATAAAAAGATAAGAGGTTAGCCCAGAGATTCACCAGTTCATATTTCTGCTCCAGCAGCTGATACTGTTAAGAGCTCTTCTGTGCTGATAAGTGATTAGGAGAAGAAAGAGGAAATTTCAGCCAAACATTTCAGGCTATTGGAGAAAGTACTTTAATGCAAAATCTATCTGCAGTTAGGAGTGATGTACAATTGTGAAAATCTTGGTGTCTTTAGGTCATTTACAAGTAAGTCACACAGAACACTGAGGAGTATGTGATCAAGAAGAGCTCTGCATTAGGACAGAGCTGGACAAAATGACCTTTCCATGATCTACTCCATCACTGACTAGTACAATTTCTGCTTGTAATTCATTATTCTGAAGCTGTTTACCACTTTGGTCATGACAAGGGCAACTTCCATCAATCACTCCTTGAGCCTGGAATTCCTGGCTCCTTATCAAAGGCAACCCAGGGTCTCATTTGAATATTCACCTTCCTTGCTCTCATCACTAAGAAGTTGGCATTGCCTTTGACAGTGATGCTCTGTCAATCTGACATAACCTGAGAGACATTCAAGGTATGTTTTGCTACTAAGTGAAGGACTACAGCACTTCAGTCATTAATAATTAAGTGTGACTTTGCTATTGGATATAAGATCTGCTTCTGTTCCTAGGTATGTTTGTGTTTATTTTTACACTCATCACACTGCTGTTGGATACGGACTGCATGAACTTTGGGTACACGGTCCAGTGTCTCTCCACTTCCAGTTTGGATCACTACTCTCTAGTAAGTTACACTGAGGATGTCTTCTAGGAGAGAATAAACTAGAGATCAGAGAAGGGCTGCTTCTAACTGAAGCTGAACTGAAGTGGTTTCTCTCCCTTTCCTCTGTGCTTTGGAATTGGTAATGGAAGGACATATTTTGTGAAAGGAAAAGCACAGGGTATCGTTTTACCATCTAGCTTGAAAAGTTTTAGGTCCTGCTTCTTCAGCCTCATTTAGGAAACCAGCCTTTGAGACCCACCATGAAAAGGGGGCTTGCTAGCATCTCATTTGCAACCAAAGTTACTTAACACACAGCATCTTTGTCTTGGGAAAAAGACTTTTTTTTTCCTTTTTTGAAAGAAAAGAGGAAACACAAGACTGATGGAGGAAAAGGAGCTTTCGGGAGGATGTGAATGTGGCACATATCTTTCACAAGAAGGACTTTCTAGCCCAAATTACAGACAGTAAGAGCACAAAATGTGCCTTACTGAACCTGGGAACCTGTGAGCCCTTGCCATGCAAGGTAGTCACTGGGATAGCTCATGGTCTGAATGGAATACTGAGTGAAGATGGCGATTCTGTATGCAGGGCTCTCCCCTTGACAGGAAAAACCACCACTGTTAGGCTAACCACAGCAACACCAGGCTTTGAATGCAGGCTTCCAAATTTGCTCCATATCAAATGCTATTTGAAAATGTTGTTCACCACTCCTGTAGTAGGAATTCTGCAGCATTTTGGCAAGCCAGGGGAGGAAAGTTACCTTCTAGGTTACAAAGACTCTGTCTAAGGCTGAGAGGAAATAAAAGAGTGAAGTCTCCAAAGCCCAGGACAACTAAAGCTTGTTACAAAACCAAAGAGATCATTCTAGTGTGAAGCAAACCTGCGCTTGCATTAAAAATGTAAATGTGATTGCAATGCCATAACCAGATTAAACGGATTTGACCTCCACAAGCATAAAAGGTGGTCTAAATACACTGAAACAACAACAAACGGCTGCGCTTTCCTGGAGTTGTGGATCACAGCAAATTTATTTAAAACAACAGAAATTCCAAGCTGGTGAAAAATTTGCATTTCTTTTACAGCAACTAACAGGAGAAAATAAAGCTGATTTGGAAAAAAACCCACCTGTCATTGACACATATAAAGGTACGGAAAGACTTTCGAAAGCTGCTTCTCAAAGTCTTTGAATGTGAGCAATTTACCCTCAAAAATTAAGCCCTAGGACACAGAGCTAGCCAGGAGTGACTGAATCTTTCAATCCAGTCTCACATCCCAACCTTCCACACACCGCTGCCTTATGGGAGCATTCGATGGACATTTCTTTCTGCCTGATGGGTTGATTTGGGGTTTCTTTTGAGTCATGTTAACCCACAGCACCCGAGTGTGGCTCCCTGCACTGCCATACATCACCCTGCATCCCACACGAGCATCACCATACCCCTAGAGCTGGGCAGGGACAGATAGAGGTGACTTAAATCCCCAGCACCAACAAAAATGGATGTTGTTACCCAACCCCCAGCTTAGCATTTCAGAAGGCTGCCTGTGCAATGCTGCGTGGAATAAATCCAAGAAAACACCACCCAGAAGCAAAGAACCAAAACAAAGTGGTGTGAAGGGGAATTAAGAACAGTAACCATACGTTCCCAGCTGGCTTTTATGTATTTTAAGGGCAAACTCTGGTAACGCTGCACAACATTGTCCCTCAACTGGTTTTTTCTTCAGTTAAAACAGAGGTTGAGAATATTCTATAAGGAGACTAATTTAGATTTTCATGTCATAGTACCATAAAATAACTGGCCAGAGCAGACTCCAGCTCCCTCATCCTCCCTTCACTCACCACTCACCATCACCTTGGTGTCCTCAGTTTACCAGGGGTTTTAACCCTACAATTTAGGAGACCCAAAAGTGACCATTTTAAATACAGCTTTGTGAGGATGAAGGGGCAATAGGCAAGATTTAGTCCCAAATGATATTACACAACCTCATTTCCTGAATCATTAAATACATGTAGAAAATGCTACAGTTAAACTTACACTTCCTAAAAGCAGATTTTTTTCTTCTCCTGATACAAGTAACATGACAATAAGTAACAGAAATAAATTTGAGAGCTGGTATCTGAGAGCTCCTGCGGCTAAAAGGAAATGAGGTGACATCAAAAAAGGCCACAACACAAGTATCTTTTTTTTCCTGATCTCTATTTTCCAAGAGGTGTAAGAAACAGAAGGCTGGACATAGCAAGTGACTTCAAAATTGGGTGAAAATCAGCACAAGCAGAGACAACATGGTCCTCAACACAGCTTTTACTCCAAAAACCTATTTCAACATCCCATTCAGGACTAGTTAAAAAAATCAGAATTTATATTTCATTCTAAATACGTTTATGCCAAAAAGGCCTCACCTATTTGTTTAGTCACAAATGGGAAAAAAATAGCACAGTTTGATCTCTCCAATCAGAACTAAAAGTACCAGTCTGATAATTCAGTTTTCGTGTCCTGTCATGTTGGAAAAACTTTACAATTTGCTCTCCAAATATGAATTAAGAATAAACTTATTTTTTGTAAGGACTGGTAAACAGCAGAAGTAGATTAATGAAAAAGGAGAATAACAAAGCCTACATTTTGAAATATTTACTGAACTTTACAAAAATGAGTCATTTAGAATCCTTGATCATTTACAGGTTCTCGCTTCATATTTCTATCCTCTTCATACGGTTTTGTTGTTGTTTTAATAATTAGCTATGGTGAAAGATATTAAACAGACATCAATATCACGCCAGAACACAGCAAGATGTTGAGTCACTATCAGTACCTGAATCTCCCCGTGCCAACACCAGTTTTCCTCTCTCCTGCACATCCCACCTTCCTGCAGAGGTGAGACCTGGCTGGTCCAAACATATTCCCAGGGGAATTCCCGTCAAGCACAAGGCTGCTGGCAGGATGAGGGTCTTGAGGAGCCTTCCTCTTTTCTAAGATGACCCTGATGCCATCGGTCAATGCTGGAGAAATTTAAACATCTTCCATTGAGCAGCATCATGCTGAAGTACTGGCTGGGCAGCAACCACCTTGATAGTAACCAGTTGGTACAGTACTATGGGGTTTTTGCCCAGCTCTAAATCAGGAGAATATAAATTTATCATAGAGCTAAATTGAGGAAAACAAGGGCATGCTATTAGTAGCCTTCTGCTTTATTAAGTAAACATCTTCTCATTCATGTGGAAAAATTTGTCCAATTTGGCTAAATAATTAATCACCGAAGGGTGACTGGTGATTAAGGAACAGAATGAAGATGTTGAGGTGTGTGTCCATCATGATTTTCTTCCATCCCAGTGCTTTGTGCTGGTGCTACTGATAAAGTGAGATGATGGAGGCTCTGCGAGGTCTGCAGTGGGGGTATGAACATCACAGTGACAAATATCTGCCCGCTTTAGAATCTGTAGGCAATGAGATGGGGTCACCACCCAACCTTGGACAGAAGCAGCTGCTTCATGGGCATCAGTACACCTTGCCAACCCTCAGAATCCCTACAGGGTGGGATTGAAAGGGACCTCTGGAGATCATCTCGTCTAACCCCCCGTGCTCCAGCAGGTCACCCACAGCAGGGTGCCCAGGATCACACCCAGGCAGGTTTGGAATCTCTCCAGAGAAGAAGACTCCACAACCTCTCTGGGCAGCCTGCTCCAGGCTCCAGCATCCTCACAGCAAAGAATTTTCTCCTCCTGTTCAGGTGGAACCTCGCTGGGTTCCAGTTTGTGCCTGTTGCCCCTTGTCCTGTCGCTGGGCACCACTGACAAGAGTCTGGCCTCAGCCTCTTGCCCCCCAGGGGCCCTTTAGCTCTTGCTCAGCATTGTTCAGATCCCCTCTGAGTCTTCTCTTCCCCAGGCTCAACAGCCCCAGGGCTTGCAGCCTTTCCTGGCACAGAGATGCTCCAGGCCCCTCAGCATCTCTGTAGCCCTCTCCAATGGCTCCTTGTCTCTTTTTGAACTGGGAAGCCCAGAACTGGACACAGTACTCCAGATGTGGCCTCAGCAGGGCAGGAGACCCCCTGACAAGTGGCTAATTTCTCACTCTCCCAGGGGCCACATGGAAGAGCTCTGTTTGGCCGGTGGGAAGAGCTGTTTTATCTGCACCAAGCTACAACCATTCCTCTGCACTGCTTACAGATGTAGGGAGGCTGTGAGTCAATCTAAACTAATTCCCAAGATAATGCAGAATCAAAAACAGTTCTGCACTATTTAAGTAGCCAGCCTGATTTTGTCCCATCTAAAACTCAGCATGAGGATGGTATGTCCCTCCTGTGGAGGAAGCTAAGCATAAACCCCCATGCTGGGCAGGAGCACGTGCCAAGGAGCAGCTCACCTAGGCTTAGCTAGCATGATATCAAATCAGGGTAGGCAAATCCACACTGTGGTGCCCTGGGAGTGATTTGAAAACCTCACCACGAACTTTGGAGAGACCCAGAGCCAGCCTGCACCAGGTCCCCCCTCAAATTCCTCCAGAAATACCGACATCACGGTACTATTCCATTGAGAGCTGTCAAAATGAGATAGCTCCACCACCTTTGCTGTAAAGGCAGGAGCTGGATTACAGCAAGGCCCACGCTACCAAGGTGGTGAAGAACGGGGCTGTAATGAGTAAGGAGCCTTGTACTGACAGCGAGGAGACATCACGACACCACTGTGAGTTACCGCATACCACAGCTCCAGAAATCTAGCAATTAAACCTCTCATTTGTTACCTAAATTATTTTGCCTCACATCCATTTTGTGAGCTCAGCCTTCCCTATGTGCTGCTGCTTAAAAATTGAGCTACTAATTCCAAGCAGCTCAAACAGGGCTATTTGATAAATCACCAAATTCTGCTAGGAGGTAGTATACTTTTTTTATCATTTAGGTGATATTTTTTCTCAGTACAGGCTTGTTCTTATCTCATCCCCTTCTACATTTCCCAGCTGATGCAGAAATGCTGCAAGTCTTGTACCACGGTGTTACGGTGTGTACAGGTTGTTGTTGATGATGTTTTTGTAGGCAAGAGCTTTTTAACCCAAGTCTGAAGTTCCTGGAGAGCCTCAAAGCATGTTGAGTCACTGCTTGGCCTTTCAGGCTGTTTTAAGCTCTGGGGGGTTATTTTTCAGAGGAGGGGCATGCACATGGGTGAAATGTCCATTCCCAGCCTCCCTGCTGAAGTGCTAGCACCAGGCTGATGGGTGAATTCTCCAGGTAAGATATTTCTGGAGTAGAGTGTTCCTCTAGACCAGTGCAAGCCTGCAGAGCCCCTCTCCACTCACTAAAGCAGCTCCTGCAGGCAGCTCTCATAGATTCCTGATGTGAAAACCCCTTTTCTTGTCATTAAGCCTCCTATTTCCTACCAGCATTGGATCCTGCTTCTGCCAAAAGCTACTCCCAGCGTTCCCTGACCACCACAGTCCTACCCAGAGTCAGCTGACACCTTTAGGAGCTCTCAGAGAACAGTGACCAGAACCTCAACACATGTACCCGGATCAGCATCTCCCAGCCTTTCCCTAAAAGCAGCTCCTGCAACAGAATTTCTCTTGAAAGACTGCCCAAATTGCCCTATATCATATAGAACATATGATAAATTATCTTTGGCTCCTGAGGACACAGAATCCCACAGGATGGGATTCAGCTCTTTCTCAATCAACCCAAAAGCTGAGGCAGGTAAGTGTTTTTATTGGTAAGCCAAGAAATGCCTCCACCAAGAGTTTTAGTCTATTATCACAATAAGCACACAATGACTGAACTCTGGATTAAAGGGCTTTTTTCTCCCTTTTTGCTCAGCACTAGAAAACCATCAGTTCCTTTGCTTTGTGTTATCCAGTAGCATTTTTCAGCCTTTTGCATTTTGGGATCTCTAGCAGAATCCTAACAGTATCTCATAATCAGGACTGTAATCCTCCGACCTCCCTACAGCTGCCATTTGCATTAACGGTCTTAAAAATAGAATGAATACTATTCAATTAACAGTTTAGGGGGATTTTTACGTTAGACAGAGCTTTTTTTCAGCATTAGGAAAATTGTGGCAAAAAATCATTAGCATTTCCCTCTTAAGAAGGAAATAAAAAGAATATTTGAGGTAAATAAAATGGCCTCAGGTTTAAAGTGCCAATGCTTTTTGATGTGTTTTGATGTGATTTCCAGTCCTTTTTGTCTCCTGCTTTTGTTTTTGTGAATTAAATTTCACCATTTCCAGCGTCCCACCAAGTGCCGTGTAAACATTTGAAATTCATCCGATCTCATAAAAATTGTACATTGAACAGACACCATCTTCAGGGTAGGAATAATTTGGCCCAAAGTCCAGTGAGGTCAAAGAGCGGATTTGGGGCAAGAGCCTTCAAACTGATTTGAAATAAGTGAGGTTGCTGGTTTCAATCCTGCTAATGCAAAAAGTAATAATTTTTTTTAAAAAGGAATCAAGCTTCAAAACTAACCAAGTAATTGTGAGGTATTTGGTTTCGTTGTCTTCATCTGGGATGGATCTTATTTTCCTCCCAGTTCTTGAGTCCTTAGGCTAGAACACGGTCCTTTCATTTTTAACTTTTCTCTAAAGTGAGGAGACAGGGAGGTTTTCTTCCAAAAATAAACCAGAGAACTAAGCAAAGAATCCCTGAATACAGAGCTCACCTGGTCATCATGCAAGTCCAGGCTCCACAGAAGCAATATCAGGCTCTACAGAAAACCCCAATCTCAAGAGATTTGCTACTGCACCAGGAAGAGTGACAAGACTCTTCAAGACCCTGGCCACCTGTATTGGGGGTGGTTTTGCCAATTCTCTTCTGCCAGAGCAACTCTTTGCAGTCTCATAAAGAATAAAGGACCAAATCCTGTCTTCTGTGCCCAGCTGGAGTCAGGGTTTAACCATGGACTTCAGAGTACCAAGGGTAAGTCTTTCTGTGTGCTGTGAACTGCTGATGGCTCCTAAACAAAGCTTTTTAGTTTCCTCACAGCTTGAGCGGGAGGTGAATGAACTCAGAAGTTTGCAAAATCAAGCTCTTGGAGCCTGCAGTGGTATCAGGCTCCCTGGCTGCAAATCCACCAGCTTCAACCCTCTTCAACCCACAAGAAAGTGTGAACTTTGGTACCCTGCAAATCCAGGAGAAACCAGGGAAGCGTGACACTGCCAGGGGTAGGCTGTAATTCTGCCAAGTGCCTGGAGAAAACTCACCCTACCACAGGTAGAGTCTGTAAGACTTCATTGACCACCTGGCTCTTACTCTCCAGGTGACCAGCAACCTGCTCCCACCCTGGCCAGAAGTGAAGCATTTCTTCATTTCGCTCTTTCTCTCAGGCCAAGCAGAAGAACCAAGTGAGCGCCTCTACCTCCATTATTTGTCTCTTTTTCATTCCCACCCCCAATTTGATTATCTTCCCCATACTCCCCAGGTAAGCATACTGGAAAACTCGGGTCAGCTCTGAAGTTGTATCTCAGACAGATGGGAAAGGACAGACTGGAGAAGAAAACCACAACCTTTTTACATTTGTCATGACTCAATCTAACGTCTCTTACAACTTCTGGGTCAGCCAAGCCATAAAACAAACTAGATCCCTGGCTACATTTGTACAGCTGATTTGTCTCTTTCTTCAGCGCTCATTAAAAGAACCGCTTTGATCTCATTAGATTCGAAAACATCTCCAACAGGACTAGATGTGTCATGTCAGAATATGACAGGCAAATTTCTTTTAAGGATTTTGAAACTAGGTTGAGAGAAGAGAAGCTCTGCGGTTCACTGTTGTCACTAAAAGATATTTTTACTTCTATGAGTCCCTAAAACAAGAAACAAATTAAGAACTGTCAAAGAAAAAGAAAAAAACCAAAATGTATTCTGTCTTGCCTACTAATATTGTTACTGCTTTCCTCTGAAATCTCTCTCAATCTAATAACAAGAACTTGAAGTATAAAATAGAGTAAGTATATAAAGAGTAGAGATGATTTCTCCTGCCCTGGCAGGGGACACAAGGCAGACGCACAGCTCCGCTGCCACCCCTACACCCTGGCACTGCCACAAGTGTGGGTAGCACCAGAAATGGGGTTCACTGACAGAACAGCCCCACTTCTGCCTCTCTGCTGGGCTCTGCAGCGTGCCAGCACCGTGCCAAATCTACAGCCCAGGCAGAGGGCACTGGAGCAGGCCTTGGGAGAACAGCACGACTCCACTGGGTTCAAACACTGCCCAGGCACAGCCTGTTGCTGCCCTGCTTTGGGTTGTAAGTCACAGAAATCCTGGAAAACGGAGCTGGAGACCAGGAAAGAGGATGGCTCTGCCTGAAATGATGTTCTCTAGTGAGGTTCTTGCCTCTGGCTGCCAGCTCACACCATGATCCTAGAATCATTAAGGTTGGAAAAGACCTCCAAGATCTTCAGGTCCAACCATCAACCCAACACTCCCGTGACCACTAAACCATGGCCCCAAGTGCCACATCCACATGTTTTTTTGAGCCCCTCCAGGGATGGTGACTCCAGCACATCCCTGGGCAGCCTGGGGCAAGACCACTCTGCCAGGAAAGAAATTCTTTGTATTCAGTTGAAACCTCCCCTGGGGCAACTTCAGTCCATTGCCTCTTGTCCTGTGGCTGGTTACTTGGAAGAAGACACCAACCCACACCTCACCCTAACTGCCTTTCAGGGAGCTGTCAAGAGCCAGAAGTTCTCCCCTCAGCCTCCTCTTCTCCAGACTAAACAATCCCAGTTCCCTCAGCTGCTCCTCATAAGCCATGTTCCCCAGACCCTTCACCAAGAAAGACCTCAAGGTCTTTCTCTACTGTGGCACCCAAAACTGATCCCAGCACTCAAGCTGGGGCCTCCCCAGTGCCGAGTCCAGGGGCACGACCACTCCCCTACTCCTGCTGGATGCAGTAGTGCTGATCCAGGCCAGGATGCTGGTGGCCTTCTTGGCCACACTGGTGGTTCATGTTCATACAGCTGTCTACCAACACCCCCAAGTCCTCTTCTGCCAGGCAAACAGTTCCCAGCTGGGGGCAAGGTAGCAGAGCCATGCTGAGGAGTGGGCCAGGCCATGAAGACCCAATTTGCAGCCCTCTCCCCAGGAACACACCGCAGAGGAGAAGCAGCCTCGTGGGGTGAGGTATTCCTGGGGGAAGGGGCTGTGAGCATGAAATCACTACATCTGTGAGACACAGACAGGCAGCAAAGAGCACTCAAGTGGGTGTTCACAACACATCATTTTGTTTCAATGGCATTTACCATCAAATTGCTGAGATGGGCTGTAAAACCAGTGGGTGGGGACGACTTCTCACTCTGAAGAAGTTCATTAGATTACAAGTAATTGGGTTACAGAGAGAGCAAGGAGAGCCTGGGGTTGTTTTGAGGGGCTTTTTGGAAAAGGTCAAGCCAATATATCAGCTGGCTATCGGGACTGATGGCTTTTGGGGAGAACATGGTAGATATTTCAACATCAGCATTGTATGCCAGTATATTTTTCTCCCGACTTCATAGTCCCATCCTGCTCACAAAGAATGTAAAAACAACTTGCAAAAAGTGGCACAGCAAAGAAGCCTACCAACTGAGGTACAGCCAGTGCTGCTGGCGATGGGCGACACGGCTCTTTTGGAGGACAGGCAGGGCTGGAAGCTCTGGCACCTTGGGAAAGGGAGTCAGACCCAGCTCAGCAGGGCACAGAACCTCTGCAGAGGCAAAAGCCACAACCAAGCCCTGAGATTTTTGCCATGGGCAGGTGAAGCCATGTCTCCTCCTGAATGCCAGAGCCCTCACCAACCCATCATCTGGGGAGGTGAGGCATTGCCCCTGCTCGCCAGTCACAACGGCTGCTGCTGAGTAGGTGGCAGGACCTTGTTTCTGAAGCCACGCCAGCTAATGTAGCCTCTCTGCGTTAGCTCGATTAAACACTGGATTCCCTAGAAGCTTCATGCTGAGGGCAGCGGATGGTGTCCCAGCCCGAGTCATCCCTGCTCACCACTGGACCGTTGCATGCATTTAAGTATTCTGCTGAGCAGTCCCAGACAGAGATATGCTTGGTGTCTTCCTAGGATGGGGTTTTTTGATGAACAAACACATTCACTAGAGTTGCAAGTCCCCACAAATTTATCCTAGGAAAACAGCTCTCTCGATTCCCTGCTACAATCCCCACAAACTTATCCTAGCATAGCAGCGGTTTCTAGTTCATGTTACAATCCAGGTACTCTAGAAAAGAAGATCACATGTGCCAAATTCTGTGTGTGCTCAACATTTATTTCAAGACATAAGGTCTAAGAAATGTTCACATCCATTGCAGTCCTACATCAAAGTGAATTTGCTGAGCTGGGGCGGTGGGAGCAGAAGAAGAATTTCTCTTGCCTGGTAACTCACCCTCTGGCTTGGATCATCAAAGGAGGCCCCACATTTGCCCAGTTAATGCTGGTTTTTAGTTTAAGCTGAGTGCAAATGGAGTCTGGTCACAGCCTGATTCAGAGCATAATGGCATACTCTGGAGTCTCACTTGTGGGACTGTCCTCCTGACAAGCCTGGCCCTGACCCTGCGTTTGGAGCCATGCGTGAAAGTAGCTGGAGGGCAGGGCAGGTTGTGAAAAAACTGAACAAGATGGGTGTAGTCAAAGCACAAAGGGTTAAGGGTGTCAAAACGACCTGGGCGCTAAGAGAAGTGCCATGACCTAGCCTGTGTTGCCACTATCTGAGGTGGACACACTGACCTCCAGTTCCACCTCTCTGCCACTCACCAGTACCCCTCCCTTTGCCAGGTAACTCCCCGCTCACCAGCTGAAAGGTATCTCCGAATATTCCACTAAAACACCCTTAATTAATTTTACAAATCCTAATCCCCATCCTGGTGATGCTGTCAAATTACTGGAATTTTCACCTGTCACTTCTTCTCCTAATATTTCAAGGATTAACTGGGCAGTGTGTAACCTCTTCTTAGTCCTCTGTAACAATGTCTGCTCTCTGTTCCTTTGTCTTAGCATTTTCTCATCTGTCTACGGATTCCTGTGCTTCTTTTCAAGGCAATATCCAAGTGTGAAGCTGCTTTAGCCATTCATGAGGATGAGATTTATTATCTAGAAGCACACCAATAACACAGCATTAAAAAAATAAAATAGCAGTCTCTTTCATCAAAATCTAATGAACACACGATTTAATCTTTATTAAGAATTCATTAGCTTCTCAGCAAGCCTGTCTAATGGAGCTTGACCAGGTGAAATGCTAATGCCTACATTATCTTTAAATTAATTTTCAGAAATGTTAATTTCCCTGGGTTGTTCCCTGCCCATCTCTCTGCCGGTGCCCGCGGCTGCGCGGCTCTCGCCAGCTGCCTGCTGCCGTGCTCATAGCAACACCGCTGTCCCCACCCCAGCCTCCCCACACACACTGGAGTTTCCACACTCACTGGACACCTCCCAGTTTCCAACACCACAAACCCTCTCGGCGTTTTCAAGTTGGGTACAAAAGCTGCAAGCTTAGCGTGCGTTATTTTAAGACCACTTCATGGCAAATGTATTTATATGTGCATCTATAGGTATATAGCAGGGGACGTTTTGCTCCTCGCTGTACTAAACCAGTTCAGCAAACAGGTTAGTACCTTGATGCAGTTCGCTTTGAAAGCCAAGAGCTCTGCTCTCGGAAGACAAGAGGCACTGTACACTAATTGTGTAAGCTAGCGTGGTCACTGCCTGCCCTCCCAGGCTCCGTGTGTATGCACTGCTATTGTGGTACCTACA
>NW_008592830.1:0-342 GCF_000691845.1 Merops nubicus | reverse complement strand
CCCCCCCCCGCGATTCCAGCACGCTTCTGCAGAAGCCATTCCTAGAGATTAAATAATTTATCGGTCTTCCTCTGCAGCACCCTCACCCCTGATCCACCTTTTGCACGCAAACAAGTGCAGAGCAAACCCACCCCAGCCCCTAATCAAGCTGCCGGGGTGGAAAGCCCCCTTTCAGAGCATGAAAAGGGGAAGCTTGTAGTCTTTACGGAACCACGGTACACCAGTGTCGCTGGGGAGAGCTGTGGAGGCCACCGTGCCCTGGGGGCGAGTCCTCCCAGCCCCGCAGAGCCTTGGGGAAAGCGTTGCCTCGGGCAGGGATGATGGTTTCGTTCCTTTGGGAAG
>NW_008592829.1:0-10939 GCF_000691845.1 Merops nubicus | reverse complement strand
TTATAATAATAATAATTATTATTATTAATGTCCCCCTTAATGTAATTTTTAGCTAGAGGAAAACCAAGCAAATGTGCTGGTCTGTTAGCCCACTGTCCCAACAATGAACCCACTGATCAATAACAGGAGAATTCATTGCCCCCTTCAGACAGGGCTCTTTAATCTGATGAAGCCTGAGGGATTTTTTTTGGTGCCCCTTTTTACCAATGTTATCTTAGTGCAAAGGTTACAAGAGCTTTTAACGTGGCAGATTTATGGCCTGGGAAGGCACAGAGAAGTTTACACCTTAGGAAGAAGAGGTGCCATGTGCTCAGCTTCTCAAAGGCTCTGCCCAGCCTCTCCAAAAGCTGTTTTTTTATGGATTTTCCACAAGCCCAAGGAGAGTTTGATTTGTCCTTGCTTTGCTATGACTCTGCTGCAATATTTGGGGCTAGGTTAACCAGAGACTCAACTCTTTCCTTCCAGGAGATCCTCTGACTGTATATCATGCTGTGTCTCATGCTGGCTGTATTTCATGCTGCTGTATTTCATGGACTCCTCAAAGTCAGCAGCTGTGCAAAGTGCCCTGTAAAAGTGGTATGGGAATAACAGATTGGGAGCTAGCACAGCAGAGTTGGTTGGTTTGTTTGTTTTCATCTAATCCAACCCTGGAACTTTGCAGCCTCTAGCCCCAAATCACCAGGGAATGCGCCCTGATATTACCTTAAATCATCACTGTGTTCTGGATGGCCTTTGAAGAGGAATGAGGAGTAGTCACAGCTTTGGGCTATTGAAGCTGTGTTTTCCCTAATTTTTTTCCTTGGCAAGGCCACTAGTGATGATCACTACAGCTTCCTGTCCTGCTTCAGACTCAGATACTTCCCAGACCCTCATGTAGACAGAGATACCTGCTTTGCATCCTCTCTGCTGTTGTTCCAATGACCTTTCAAGAGGAGATGCTCCAGCAGGTCATGTCAAATTAGCTTGGCCCTGCCTACCAAAGAATAAAGGGTGGTTTCAATAGGAGCCTTCAGAAGGGACTGGATAGATCTACCACCATAATCTTGTCTTAATCATAAGACAAGCCAAACTTATCTGGCATGATGAGAATAATCAAAATGACACTTTCCACTGAGCAGGACAGAGAAAGTCATGACTCTTACTCTTAGGTCTTCCAGAGTTGAGGACTAGCCCCTTGCCACTCTGCAACTGGCCACACAGCTGTCACTTTGCTCCCTCACATGCATCCTTCATGATTTCTTGTAGTGGGTGAAGCTTTGTCCTGTTTTTTTCTGCATTTTTACCTTAACTCTTAGTTCAAAGGCAGCCCAGGCTGACCATCTGCCAAGCTCCATCCTGCTTTGGGTTTTTAATGCACACAGAGGCAACTTTGCAGAGAGACACTTTGGGAACCACCTAAGTTAATTTGAGAAGGGAAAATCTACTTTGCAATTTCTTCTCCTTCTTCCCTCTACTCCCCTCTTCATTTGCCCTTGACTCACAAGCTCCTCCATCACCAGTCTGCTGTCTGGCCAGGGCATGCTGCCAGGAATCCCTTGCCAGCCTTGAATAATAAATACCAGCTAAGTGATGGACTAATGCCAGGGTGAACTGCTCAGAAATATTCCCTCTAGGTCTCAGATCAATAACACTTAGCTCTTGTTCTGTGATTGAAGACAGGCAAAAAAAACCCCACATCATCTCCCCAGGAGCACAGGAGGAGCCTGCAAAGAAACCCATTTACCCCTCCTCAGGTCCCCAGCCGTTCACATGTGCTTTAAAGAGCAGACATCAGGTGTATGTTTTCTGCCTAGAAATACTTAGCTGGGACATGATATGTTGGCAAGAGGATGGCTGGTACCAGGGGCTGGGTTGTGGAGGGAAAGATGCCAGAGGAAAAATATTGGTGCATTGAAGCAGAGGACTTATCTCCATCAACATCACCAGGGCATCAGCCTGGCAGTGGTGAAGGCAACGAGCATCTTGGATGCACCCAAAACTTCCAGCCTTTGTTCTTGGTGTCCTGGGACATGGTCAAAAGGTATCAGAGCTAGGTAGGAGAGCATCCCTGTGGTTCAGCAGCTTTAGTCAAGAGATGGATTCCTCTGAGTTATCAAAGGGGTGTAGCTCCCACCACAGTGAACACCATTCTTCTTCCAACCTTGGGTCCCTCTTACTGCACTTGCTCTGCAGGCTATGGAGAAGCCAGCATCACGTACCTCCTTGACACTGAGTTAGAGCTTAACATGCCGAGCAGATCACTGAAACCTGCTGATTTTTAAATGACTCGAGTCCTGGAAAATAATACATTGCTCTTCCTGACAGGTTAATTGGAAAAGCCCGTGTTCCCAAGTCAGTGTGAGAAGCATGGCTGCTTGAAGTGTCTGAGGTGAGGGATGGATGCTGGGAACTGTCAGAAGGAGGGTGGCAGCCCAGCCCCAAAAATCAGAGTTTTAGATCTCAACACTTCTCATTCTTCTTACAGTGAAGTTCTCCAATTCCCTCTCTGCAGCCTTGGGAAGACCTGTTCCCCACAAGGAAGATAAATCCTCCTTCTCTGCCATTTAGCTGTCGGTTCAAGATTTATAGAACTTTTGATCTTGGCTGAAATGGCATCGAGGCCATGTTCATAGAGTTCAGTGGGAAACTGAGGATGCAGAGCAGTAACCTCCCTGGGATCTCCAGCATTTTTAGGGCAGGAGCTGGAAGCACGTGGGAGATACTCACTGAAGTGCTGAGAGCATGGTTGTTAGTCACACACAAGCAGATTAAGGTGTTTTAAGAGGTGAATTACAAGCACTTTCTCCAGGTATGTTAATACAACTGCTTCAGTCCTAATCTGTGCTGTGGTAATGCTGAAGATCACAGCATCCCAGCATGGTGGGGTTGGAAGGGACCTCTGGAGATCATCTTGTCCAGCCCCCCTGCTCCAGCAGCTCACCCACAGCAGGGTGCCCAGGGTCACACCAGCCACGTTTGGGATCTCTCCAGAGCAGGAGACTCCACAGCCTCTCTGGGCAGCTGCTCCAGGCTCAGCCACCCTCCCACCAAAGAAGTTTCTCCTCCTGCTCAGGTGGAACCTCTTGGGTTCCAGTTGGTGCCCGTTGCCCCTTGGACACAACTGACAAGAGTCTGGCCCCCTCCTTTTGACATCTACATTCTAGATACTGAGGAGCATTGAGAAAATCTCCTCTCACTCTTTTTCCATCCTAAACAGCCCCAGGGCTCTCAGCCTTTCCTCATCACAGAGATGTTCTAGTCCCCTCCTCATCTTCTTTGTAGCCTCCTCTGGACTCTCTCCAGCAATTCCTTGTCTTTCTTGAACTGAGGAGCCCAGAACTGGACACAGTGGCATGATTAGAGCAGAACAGAACCCGCAGAAGGAGAATCTCCCTCAACCTGCTGACCACACTCTTCTGAATGCACCCCAGGAGACCACTGGCTGCCTTGGCCATGAGGGCACATTGCTGGCTCATGGTTAACTTCTTGTCCATCAGGACTTCCAGGTCCTTATCCATGAAGCTGCTTTCCAGCAGGTCAACCCCTCAGCTGTACTGGTGCATGGGGTTATTCCTCCCTAGGTACAGGGCTCTACACTTGCCCTCACTTAAGTTTATTGTGCCCCTCTCCACCCAACTGTCCAGCCTGTCCACATCCAAGATCTGGAGTCAGAAAGCAGGACCCCATGACACTAGGCAGCCTGTCAGTCTAAGTAAGAAAACCCCCACCACCATGCAGCATGTGATGGAAGAGCTGATTCTTTCTGTGGAGCTGTCCTTAATTGTCTAGTGAATTCTTCTGCCATTGCTTTATTTTATATTAATTCTCCCCTATTTGGCCAGAGCATCCTGCTGTATTGCACTGAAAACCTCAATCCCTGGTACCCTGTGATGAATGACCAGGATGCACCATTACCAACATCTGGCTGGAGACAGAGGGTACTTCCAAGAGTCAAGAGCCAGTGAAGGTGCTTGCTGTATTCTCCACGTGGATCTCAGGCATCAGTGGTGGAGTAGTGTCCATACCTTTCCTTTGGTCCACTTAATATTTTCCTCATCTAACCCTTCTCATTTCAGGAGTCTTCAGAAAAATTGCTGAGCATCATGGAGCAGCAAGATCAAGAACAACTTAAAATGAAGGCCTTGGTTAACAAAGAGAGCAGCAAGCTCTTTGTGCACCAAAGCCACAGAGTTGGGGGAAGAAGTTCCAACAGTGACATCATCCAATGTAGACTTGGCCATGGGCAATTGAGGGAAACAGTTTCCCACTGCGATATTTGATGGGGCCTGGATGTCATTCACAGGGAGCATGATGCTCCTAAACACATTAGAAACCCATAGTGGGTAGGAAAAAAGACCAACAGTGAAGTGAGCTGGGTCCAAGGGTCATCCCAGCATCCTGAGCTGTCATCTCCTCCACAGTCCCATCTTCTTTTTTTTAATAAGGCAGACATTTTTGTGTTGCCAAGTGTCTGCTTCTAGCAGATACTGCTAGAGATGTCAAATAAGTTGTGCCCCCTCTCCCTCAGTCACCCCCAATCCCCAACAACATCAGACAGGGGAAATTTTGCTCATGTGGGGTTATAGTGGCAAAATGCAAATTCTTGAGGAACATCCAAAGTGTCATCATCTTTAGCTGTTATTGCCAAGAAAGCAGCAGTCATGTAGCAAACAAACAAGTGTCTTTCCACCTATGGATGAACTTTATGGATGCCCATACTAGAGGTGAGCAAATCTTCCTGCATTTATCCTTGTCTATCCCTCTGCCTGGAGAAAAAGACTTGTATTAAGATATCTTGTCTTAAAAAAAAAAAAAACAAACAACCCCCTGGATGAATCCCCCTGGTGCAGCATCCTCATAGCCTGCAGATTAGGAGTACCACAGAGAGAGAAATTGTCTGCAGAGAAAAAGTGGAACTCAACAGAACACTGGGAATAGACTTTATTTTATGAAATCCTACAGGATGTACCTGAACTAGTTCCACTCATTTGAGACCTTTCCAAATGTCTTTACATGAAATGGCAGCAAATGCAGCATTGTCCCTGAAAAAAAAACCTCTCTCCCACTGCAATATTTCAGCTTTTAGCTGGAGTGGCCACAGCAGGTAAGGGTAGAGACAGGCTGAACCTCTTCTTGTTTGCAGAGTTTGTTTTCACCTTGTCTTCAGGCTGAGGTGACTCCCCTTTGCATATTACCTGTCCCAGAGATCTGCATCTCTAGGTCTTGCCTGGGAGATGTCACCTCAGAGCCTGCTCCTCACCAGGCAGAGGGAGCACGGAGAGACAGGAGGAAATGTGAGCTTTGTTTATTTAACACAGAGAAGCAAGGACAGGGATTAGAAGGATTTAAGATGCAACAAAAGGTGAATGCTAAACTGGCACATGGTTGGCTTAGAATAGAAGTTGTCCGAGGAGGATTAACACAAGGCAAGGGCATTGGCTCCACAAGGAAGGAAACTGGATGGCAACAAGCTGATCGAGTGGTCTTGCAAAGGAGCTTCAGCCTCGCAGAGAAACAGGGCATTTCTTACAGCTACTGGAGCAGCTCAGCACCAGCACTGGGACAGGATGGAGCACAGGGGCTGTGCATGGGGGAACCTGTGTGGGAAATAAGTGACAAGGGCTCAGAGGGGCATGACATGTGTCAGACACAAGAAAGTGTGAGACCTGAATCTCTGTCTACCTCATATAAATCAAGAACCTAAAGGATTCTGTGATTCCAAGTCAAAGAAGCACAGGGAGGATCTGGAATGGAGAGAAACTATGGGTGGAGGGGTCATTTACAGAGCACTGGGATATGGGTTTCTTCTCCTCTTTCTTTTTTTCTCACGGATTTTAATCTTTTCTAGGCCAGATCAGGCAGTGTGGGAGGCAGAATCTCTCCCCCATGGTGAGTCTCACCTGTGCTGACCATAGGGTCCAAGGAAGAGATATCACACCACGGTTTGTAGGTCAAAGAAACACATCATGAGAAGGTCTTCTGCTGACCACTTGTCCCATATAAAATAACATTATCATTACCAGGCAGAGCAGCAGCCAAACTCCTCCCTCCACTCCCACATCCCACACCAGAGACCCAAAGTGCCAGACGCCCAGAGGAGGAACAAATCAATGCACTCACCACCACAGTGGACATGAAGAAGGGAGCAAGCTGGGTGAGGAGCCAAGCCATGGGAGATGGGAGCAGCCAGGCCATGAGCCCAGTGGTATAGCAGAGACTCAGAAACAGCTTCATGTTCTGACCTTGCCACCCTGGGAATACTACTTGCCATAAGGAGTCAGGGAGCCCTTCTGGTAGCCAGAACCCCCACACAGCACACCCACTACATAGACAGAACCCCCAACAGCACTGACAGCAGAGTCAGCTCTTATAGAGGTGGCTTCTTGCCCTGCCTCCAAGTTCATGTGGAAGGTGGGGGCACCTGGTGGTGATCTCCTCATCAGTTCCCACCCAAGGCTGGCCAGATCCTGGGTGAAAACCAATCAGAAGGGTCTTTCTTACCTGGTTGTGAACGCCATCCACATGCCAACCCTCATTCAGGGCTGGGGGTTGAACCCCAGCACTTCAGAAGGTCATCATGCACTGTGTATCTAGAGAGGCAGCTTGGTGTAACTCTTAACCAGTTGCCTGAGAGCTTTGAGCACCACTAACAGAGCAGAAATCCCTGTGCTGCTATTTACACACGGACCTGGGACCTGCTCTACAAGAACAACAAAAAAACCAAGGAGCAACATTATGATCCAGCGTGCAGTAGACAAGAATCTCCCCATACATGGATCTGAATTATCCTGTCATGGGTGGTGTGTTGGGCATAAACTGCCTTCACATTTGAGTAAACAGCCAAATGCCTCCCCACAAATTAGTGCTTAATGAGCTATTGCTGCTTGAGACGCTGGTTTGGAGCTGTCTGTAGAGCTGCTCAGGGTGTCTGCCTGTTGCTGTCCAGTTGTGACAGGACGTTTGATGGATGAAACATCTCAGTCTGTTCACCTCCATCCCCCTACACCCTGCCTCCCACCTCTGACCACACACTAACAACACCCAACAACACCCAAAGTTCATCCCACCCAGCCACTCCTCTCCTTTTCCACTCTGCAGGAGCTGAGCTGGACTTGTGTCCTTTGAGCTGCTTTTCTTTTTCCCTCCCAGCGTGGCTCAGGAGGAGAAAAAAAGCAGCTTCCAGTTACAGAGTGATTTGAAGGTTAACACAACGACCTTCATAGGGCTCCTAAGAGGGATAATGATCTCTCGCTCTAATCAACAATGCAGACTCCTTTTGATACCAAAATAGCAACTGTTAAGTAAAGCTGCTTTTCCCCCTGGTTTATTTTTTCTCTCTCCTTCTCATTTTTTTTTTAATTCTTTGCCTTTTTCCTAAATCTATGAACAGAAGCTCAGAAAACAAATTGGGCAATAATATGATCTCGAAACGGATGCGTGATAGTCTTCAATTAGACTGTTGATCATGCTCCAATTCAATTAGACAGGAGCTGGTGCTAAGTTTGTTCTGGGGTCCTGGGGAGGAAAGGTGCTGACCCTGTTAAGATGATCACTTGTTGGAGTGGTTCCTAAGTGGTGCTAGATATGGATATGCACACAGTGCAGGACAGAGATAATGGCAGAGCTTTCCTTTCTGGTCATGCTCTCCCTGCTGTCGTTAGAAGGGTACCCAGTTGGCCAGCTCTGTGATCTGGAGAGAGGGAAGCTTAATTGGTGTTTATTTGTGCATATCATAGATGATCTTGCAATGTCAACTGCCAATGGAAAATAGAGATAAACTTCCTCTAAATGATGTATTTACTGACACTACAGCATCGTAGAATAGTTTTGGCTGGAAGAAACCTTTAAGATCATTGAGTCCAGCTGTTAACCCAGCACTGCCAGGTCACCACTGAGCCATGTCCCTCAGCACCACATCTACAAAGCTTTGAAGCTATAGTGTTTCTTTTATATATAATTACAAGGATATTTTTTTCTTTACATAATCTGCATGGAAAAGTGATTTTGTTTCTTAAAAGCAGTAGGGATTGCATTTGGAAGCTTTACCTAACTGAGCATTACCCTCAGCAAGGCTGGTTACTCCAGCTAGTATCTGTCACACCATGTCACTTCCAACTGGAAACTCAAAGCATTCCACTGGATGGTGTCTTCTGATCCTAAGATGCATCACAGTAACACCACGTGACAACTCATCAGAAGTCTGTGAGAGACTTGTTTTGAGGTCACCAGAGAGTATCCAGGAACATAGACAGAAGATGGGATGTTCTCAGTCAGGGCAGGAATCCATGGAGCAGTGTCCTGTCTCCTAAAATTACTGGTGGTCAGTGAAAGAAAGGTAGGGTTAGTATGTAGTGGTATTTTTACATTTTCTTGCCTGCTGGGAGTAAGAAGTTTGGGATTCACTGAGCCAGGAATGGTATTTCCATGTTTAATAGCACCTGTTAGGTGTTTATTTCATAATTTTCTTAAACTCACTTTTGAACCATAAAGATGTTCAGCAGCCACAGTATCCTAAGACAAGGAGTCTCACTGATGAACATTGGTGTGTGAAGAAGGATCTCCATCCAATTACTCTGAATCTCCCATCTGCTACACTCAGCTGGGGCTTCCTTCTCCTGGCAGCTTGAGCAATCAGACCTTGTTTCCTAGGACCTTACACTCACCAGCAATCATGCAACCAAAGTAAAGGTCAACAGACCTGTGGATCACATACTCCACCACACAGGGAAGTGTGGCTGCTGGAAAGCTGTAAACCCAACATGCTATGACTTCTATTAGTGAAGGAGCTTATGTGGGAGAAATATGGAGAACAGCATCACAGGTCTTCTGCTGGGATGAGTTTGTGCAGCTCCAGTGAAGCTGGAAGTGTAGTATTGCTTCACAGTCAGGGTCCCTCAGTGTCATGCATGTCTGATGTGGCAGGATGACTGTGGAGGGCTGACTGGGGGACACTGACCCTCCAAACCAGGAGAAATGTGGGAGACAAGGCAGAGCTACCTCTGCCATACGTGTGAGGAGTTTGTGGTCACCACCAGATAAGGGCTGAATGATAGATGGGGATTTTAAATGTTTAATATTCCTTCCCTGTCAAAGGGCGTTTTACATTTGGATAAAAGGAGCCATAAATCTCTTCTGGCAAATGAAGCTCTGCTCTAGCACTCTCACCCCCCTCACCACTCCCTCCCCCTCCTTTTTTTTTTTATTGAGACCTCACCTGGAAAAGAAAAAAAAAAGAAATACAGATGAAGAAATGATGATGAATCATAGCAGCTGTGGAACAGCCCAGATAAGGCAGGATTTGCATTTTCATGCGATAATTCGCCTCTCTTGATGCTTTCAAATTACCTTCAGAGCCACATTAATTCTGTCACCACCAACTCCATCATGGGGAGAGAGTAACCATGAGAATGGTAATTCAAGTGGCAGCTTCTCTTTCGCTTTTCTGGACGTTGAATGGCATCTATCATACAACATCCTAGACGTGAGAGGGTACTTTGGTGGCTTTATCATAGACCCCTTGTCTAGTCTAGGATATCCTCCTTCTCTACTCTGCCTTAGTGAGGCCACATCTGGAGTGTTGGGTCCAGTTCTGAGCTCCCCTATTTAAGACAGACAAGGAACTAGTGGAGAGAGTCCAGCAGCAGAGGCTACAAAGATGCTGAGGGGCCTGGAGCATCTCTGTGCCCAAGAGTGGCTGAGAGCCCTGGGGCTGTTCAGCCTGGAGAAGAGAAGACTCAGAGGGGATCTGATCAGTGCTGATCAAGACCTAAAGGGTGGGGATCAAGAGGCTGGGGACAGACTCTTGTCAGTGGTGCCCAGTGACAGGAGAAGGGGCAATGGGCACCCACTGGGAACTGTCGTGGGGTGGGGGGGGGGCGGAGCCTGGAGCAGCTGCCCAGAGAGGCTGTGGAGTCTCCTGCTCTGGAGAGATCCCAAACGTGGCTGGTGCGACCCTGGGCACCCTGCTGGGGGTGAGCTGCTGGAGCAGGGGGGCTGGACAAGATGATCTCCAGAGGTCCCTTCCAACCCCTCCTATTCTGTGCTTCTGTGATGTGAAGCTTGTGATGTGAAATGGACTCATTTGCTGAGCTTTGTCTAGTTTAAGTTCTGCAACATGGTCTTTTCTTGTGCATTACCAACTATGGTGTTGGTAATGGTTGGACTGGATAATCTTAAAGGTGTTTTCCAACCTAAACAGTTCTATGATTCTATGTGCTAGAAGTGTTGTCACCACAGTCAATAAACATCTAATGAAAATCAGTACCCCTGCCTCTTCTTATGATTACTGGGGTGGGTTTTATTTGTTTTAAACACTAATAATTACAAAGATACAGAGGGATCAGCTACAGAAGGGAGCTGGTTAAATAGATCTGTACTATTTCACCCTCTTTGTGTGAAAGAAACATCCCTCTGAGTGGTCTGAAGAGAGTGATGCCTCTGCCATGGTCTCAGCTGGAGGCTGTCATCACCTCTTATGTATGCGAGCTGCATCCTCTGCTTGTGAGCTTGCTCCCCAACGTGCTCCTGCCAAAGTGAGCCAGGTTGCTTTAAACACTTCCAAAAGCACATCTCTGCTAATCCAGTTCACATCAAGCACGGGCTAGGAAGCAGTTGCAGGAGCACTTCAGCTGATCCACAGGAGGAGGAAGCAGGAGGAAGGTGCTAAACAGTTGCAGGTGCATTTGGGAGCAGAAAGCACTTCAAGAAGCACAGCTGGAGCTACAAGTGTATCCTCAGCTCCATTCAATGTTCCACAGTTGGAAGAACAAGGCTGAAGTCCAAATACCCTGTTTAGGACATCTTCAGGACACAGCCAAAAATATCCACTGCTCTTTCCCCACCCCAATCCTAACGACATGCTCAAAGTAAGAGGCTACATGAAGTAACTCACTGCCAGGAGATGGTCCTTAAGCAATCTTGACCCTCATAAAAACCATCCCCACCCTGGACATTCATTTTT
>NW_008592828.1:22546-38779 GCF_000691845.1 Merops nubicus | reverse complement strand
GTGCCTTTCGGCCCCTTTAATCCGGATCCCAGCCGGAGCGTGCTGCTGCAGCGCTGGGCTGGTTCCCAGGGGGCTGTGCCAGGGGCAGAGCTGCCCCCCTGGCCGGGCGTGCCCCCCACACTGCCCCACAGCGCAGGGCCAAAGCCCGGCACAGCCCCCGGTGACCTCTGCTCCTCCCGTCTGTTCGGCCAGAGGCCACAGAAATACCGCACAGGGCACGGGAGAGCCCAAGAAACAAAAATAACCTCTGTGGAACTGCCCCAGAGTGGGAGAGGAGGGGGTTTTTTGGGAAGTCAATACTTTTCACAGCAAGATGGAATGCGTTTGGGAAAATAACGCACACCAGGTATTCTTTTATGAGCAGCTAAAGGCATGCCTTAGAAACTGAAAAAGGACAGGTCCACGCCCTGGTGACTCACATCCAGTAGGGCTTTGCACTCTGGCTCCTCTTTGAGGTCTTGTTTGCTCTTTTCAAAACAAAACAACTTGCTTTCCCATCAGAGCAGCTCATTCCAGCTACCCTGACTTTGAAACTCCTGCTAATTCCCTTTCTCTCCTCTCCTCCTATCACTGCTGCAAAACAAAGATGAACATGCCTTAATGCCTTGTTATTTCTGAATGACAGAGGATTAACTGGAAGGAGAGCAACCTGATTCTGCAAAACCAACTGAGGCTTGAATTGCAAGAAAAATAAACACCTTGCTTTGCCCAGCACAGGACTGATTACGAGATGTTTGCATCTCCCTGCAGGCAGAGATATCGCCCAGCTGTACTTTTATTTGTGATGCTAAAACTGGAGTCACAAAGGCTGATAACATGGGGAAAGAAAATTCCTACAGGCTGAAACCCATGCAAGCAGGAATCAGAAAAGGTGCCAGAAAAGCCCATCGAATATCCAGGCAGAGTTTTTGAGGAGGAATCATCAACACCAGACCATGCAAATAGAGCCTCATGCATCTTTTGTGTTCGCTTTCCCCAAACCCGCGGCTGAATGAGTTTTACTAGCACAAATGTTGGAGGAAAGTGAAGTTCAAAGCTGCACGCATGAGTAACCATGGGAACAGAATTTTAAATTTGCACATGCGAGTGTTTGTGTCCCAAGTACTTTGTAGGCTCGGCCAGTGCTGGAGGAGGGACACCAGCATGTCACAACCGCCCAATGGCAGCTCGGAAACACAGCTTGAATTTCAAATATCACCTACTTACAGCAAACCTCCGTGCTGGAGTGGAGGAAAAAAGAAATGTGAAAAAAAAACTGCTTCAAATTGCCATCTGCTCGTGAATATTCCACAATTAGCAGCGACGGATTCGTCGGATACATTATTCATTGTGGATTATTCGCCCAGATCTAACAGCGATAGTGCAACGGGTGCTTAAATATTGTGATGAGGAACCAGTGCAGACATGGAAGGTGTGTGTGATTGTCCCCACGTATGAATATGGATGTGCTCCTATCCTGGAGGAATCCCTGGCAACAATAGCTGTGTGCTAAACACCTTGTTCTCTGCACCAACAGAAAACTTAGAACTCCATCGTAAACTGCGGGTTTTAAACCCCATTTCCTGTTAATTTGCCCCCTACCCCAACCCCTCCTCCCTCAGCTGGGCTACTAAGTCACCAAAATCAGCTGCCATTTTAGCAACAAAGGCACTTGCTGTTTCCCCTGCCATGACTTAGGTTATAGAAGAGGTTTGCTGAGAAAATGTTTTTCCCACTTCCACCCCAGTGTGACCCACATTAGAGGGTGAAAATGATCAAAAAGAAAACAAAACCCTAGAAATGCAATGCTGTGGTTGCAGCCATGGCTTTCCCAGGAAATCTTCCTAAGTTGCCTTGCAGCTTCCAGCGACCACAGCACAGATGGTCCTTAGGCCCCTTCGGAGGTTCAGCTTTTGAGGCACAGAGCCAACTGCTCCATGGCCATCAGCAGCAGATTGACCCTTGCAGACCTGTGTGCCAAAGTCATGGCAAAACACAGACAACCCAAAAAAAACCTCCTTGGCCGAAAGCGATGAACAACAGGCGTGGAAAGAAGCAGCCCTGGGAGGGGGCAGGTTTGGAGTGCATTTGGATGTGAGGCTGGGGTATAATGCAGCCAATGCAACCAGGTTATGCCAGGATTGAATGAGTAGAAACAACACAGAGGAAAGGAAAGGGGAAAACTGATAAGAAAAAGGGAAAGAAAGAAAAAAAAAAAACCACCAACCACAGAAGTCTAATGAAAAAGTCCAAAGTAGCACAGGATGGGGTTATGCAACTTCAATTTGTCCAGCACAGTTCACAGACAAACACTCCCCATTCGTGCAAGTGAAGGTTGTGAAATCCTCACCCTGCTGCCAGCTGTTGCCCAACTCTGCTGGGGAGCAACGCTGTGCTGCAGAGGACGAGCCAGGAGCCCACAAACACTGCAGCAAAGCTCTGGCGTCCCTTCCCAGAGCAGTGCTGGGCTGAGGCTGCCTGCAGCAGGGCAGTCCTCTGCCCCTTAGCTGGGGTCTCATCAAAATGCTGCAGTAATCGTGCAGTAAGACATGGCCAAGGATAGGTAGGACAGGATTTCTTCTGCTGCTTCCAGGATACTACTAATATGGAAGATAGGTGGTCTGGTCTCTGGTGGGCCAAAGTGCCCCATGCAGGACGTCTCCAGGTGTCATCCACAGGTGACTCCCCATTGGCCAAAAAAAAAATAGGTCCTGATGAAATGGAAGAATGTGAGAAACTCACATCCAAAAGTGCTTGTACTGTCCGGGACCATGTGTGCTCAAAGATCACAAGGAAACTGATCCTCCTTGGGGTGCACAGGCACACTGAGACTAAGTTTTTGTTCCCAAAGGTTTTAGGCACGGGGCAAACCTTGGGTCAATGCACAGACACCCCGCTTTAGAACCATGGCCAGGTTTGAGCAGGATCTGCTGGACCTACACAGGCTGGACAAGTATCTTGAGATGCTCTCCTGAAGGGAAGCTTCTGAAACCTACTGATGTGGATGTCCATGAGTCACCATGCAATTTGGGAGCTCCCACGGGAGCACTGTTGGGACTGGGGTTTATTTAGACCTTCCTATATGGATTCTCATGATTGTTGGCTGGAAGGGTAATTCTGAGTTGGAAGAGCAGCTTTGGTAGTGGGTTGATTGTCCCACGCTTGGAGTCTACAAATCCACAAGGGTGTTTTCCTTCAGCTCTGCTCTTCAGGGTTCGACTCAGTGCAAGCTGCACAGATACACTCCCTCACCATGCAGGGAGGGGACTTGGCAATGAAACTGTGATTTGGCAAATCAAACACTTTATTTGCTAAAAACTGTGATTTTAATCCCTTTAAAGTTCAATATTGAGTTTTAACTAGGAGCATAAAGTTGGTTTAAAAAAGTTTTTATTAGATGGATTCACACTGCCAGAATGCCAGGGACAGTCTTCTTTCACTCACATGTCTAGGAAGCCAGAGAGCCAAGGTCAGGGGATTTGAGTCCCTTTTTACTGATCCTTCATTCTTCAATTACAAACCCCACACAGTAGGGTTTATTCATTCCACACAAGCAAAGACAATAGTTACTTGTGTTAGTGAGCTTCAAACACGGACCAGGACCTACTCCACCTCGTACTCTAGGAGGTATTTCTGCTCTTGCTCAGAGCTGGATAAAGGGCAGCAGTTGTATCTCTTACACTTCCAGATGTTTCTTCAGTTGTCTCAGGCCTGCAGTGCTCCAGAGACCCTTGGGAAGGAACCAGAACTGGAGAAGGGTGTGATTTCAGTGCTAGTGCAGCATCAGACTCACCCCAGTAAGCCCTGGAGCATCTCTGAGCCATGTCTCATGCCACACAAGCTGGTGCTCCTCATTTCCTCCTGCACTGTCACTCAGTCCCTCAGTTGCTGGAAAAAGGAGCAGCCAAAGATCACTTTCTGCTGGGGCCAGATGAGGGGCAGAGGCTGAGTCTGGAACCCAGACAAGGAGCCCTGGAGAGGGGAGATGAACATGCAATGCGTGGAGAGAAGCATCAAGCCTCCAAAGAGAACAAACCAGCAGCTCCACATCTTGTCTGGTTCTTTCCCTTTCCTCTCCAGTGTTCAGGCTTTTTCCAGGTACAGGTGGGACTATGCACTTTTTCCTCTCTTTACTGGCCAGCCAGACAAAACACCAGAGGATCTAAAAACTGCTGTAACATGCCCATAGCCTACAAGAACACCTCCTTCAACCAGCAAGGGCAAAACTGGCTAATAAGTCCCATCATCCTGCATCATCATCCTGCTCTGAACAGGGAGTTGGGGCTACAGCTCAAGACATTGGGCTGGGAGGGGGATCACTCCCTATTTTTTCCTACCTCCTAGACAAAATCTTCGAGCACATCCACAAAGGGAAAGGGGAAAACCAGGAAGAATTAGGAGAAAAGCCAGTTCCAGAGGACTTAAAGGAAAATGAGTAGAGTGTGAGGGTGGCAGGGATGGTTTTCACTAAGTGCCACCTGAACTGAAACCACTTTCAAAGCACATTCAGGCCATGCCCGAAGGTTGGCAACAGTGAGTTCCTGCCTGCAGATCAGGACCTGTTCATCTCAATAAAGTTCCACTGGAAATACAGTTGTGCCAAAATAGAAACTCATTGTTGGAATGTGTCAATTTAGATCCCATTTTCTACAGAAAAAAAAAATCAAACTGAATCCTTTCATTTTCCCCTTCTCATTTCAGTGGGTTAGAAAGTTTCATTTGACCATGATTAATTTAATTTAAACCTTCATAGTTAAGTAACTTTTTGCACCAGAATAATATATGTATATCTGCATTAGATATTCACTATGTAAATCATGCTGGAATGAATTACCATTACCAAATTGCTGCATTCTGCTCCATTTTGTAACTCCATTTTTCCTAGGTGACACCTTCCAGTTTGTGCACTGATGTGAACTCACATGCATTTCCTTCTGCTTGAAGCAGCCTTCTCTGATAGGTCTAAAACCCCTAAAACCCCCCCAAAGTGTACTTGCAGTTGGATTACTCAATGAGCAACCAGGATGAGCAGTGTTGTGAGACTCACAGTCCTTCCCCGTGGGTAATAAGGCAAAGTCTCAACACAAGAAAAAAGACTTGTCCTCCTGAAGCCATCCTGTTCCAGCCCAGGCTGAGCCAGGCAGGTACACAAATCATGGCTAATATCCTCTGGTATCATGGTATGCAAAAAGAGCCTATTCACAACTGGAACTGAGTTCTGACTTCTTTAATTGACTTGGGAAGAAAGCCTTTTCAAGCTCTGAGGAGAAAATTGTTATTACTGACTCGTGGGAGGATTCCTGGATGTTGTTCCAGATCTTCCACAGGTGACCTGGAGTGAATTATGTGTTCTGCATCTTGCTTTCCCCATCTCTGAGGGCTTCATTTTCCCCAGAGGAGGTTTGCACGCTCCCTGGTGCTCATACAGCCCAGCAAACACTCATGGGAGGACATGCAAGGGGGGTCATGGGAACTCAGCACCCCCACGGGCTGCGAGTGCTGGGCACCAGCCAGCTTTGCTCTTGGATCCGAGTTCCTCCCCTCTCCACGCTGCACAGAGCGTTCCTGGGCCAGCTCCTCTCAGGGCTGCTCCTTACAGGTGGTCTGGACAGGACAACCCAAGGTTTGGATCTTGTTGCTGTGCCCAGACTTCCACCACCTCAGGCACAGCCCAGCTTGTCCCCCTTGAGCTGCATATGGACCTGCTGCAGGGATTTCTGTGACTGTCCAAGCCCGTGCCCCTTGGACAGACTGATGCTGTCTTCTCACATGTGTCTGTACAGCACCTAGCACGACGACCTAGTAATTATAACAGAAGCTAAATTACTGCTAAAATTAGGTGCTTATTAACATCACAGCCTCTGGGCACCACCACAACACTTAATAATGATGTAGTCTAAAACTAACTCAGGAGCCATCATAATCTTCACAAAAAAAACTATCCTTAGGGAGATATTTTCTCTACTAGGTCTCAGTTTTCCATTAGGTCATATTTTACACATGGAAAAAAAATATCTGTTCAAAAGCCAAAGGATTTCAATTATGTTCCAATGATTTCAACTGCAAAGTTAAGCTGTACATCTGTTGTCACCCCTGAACTTTACGTTTGGTTGTAATCCTCAAGTCATAATCTTCAAGGACAGTTTTTGGGTGTTAAGGTGCTTGGATTCAGGACACCCCATACCTATAAAAGGCCAGGACAGGTCCTACATGGCCACCCCACACTCACACCACTGCAATAAAATGGGCAGCACAGAGCCAAAGCCCAGCTGGGTTTTCTCCTGTGTGGTTCCCACAGTGTCCCTCCTGCAGCCAGGATTCCCAGTGGGGTCATCTCCAGGGTGGATTTACGACCACGGCTGGAACAGCACATGGCCAAAATTCAATTTGCCACTTCAGTTCAACCCAGTTGACTGAAGTATTGGAGATGAAATGCCGTCCATGGCAGATCCCTCAGGAAACACTGAGAAGCAAGAGGGCAAAGGCAGCTGGTTCACATAGCCAGGCAAGGGACAGGGTGTGCTCAGCATGCTGTGGGGTGGTGGGACACCCCCAGGACCCAGAGCTGTCCTCTTCCACACACAGCACCCTGGTGAAGATACAGGCATCCTACCAGGGGCCATCTCCCAGTCTAGCAGCCATTTGGAGATGCAGAGACAGGGACAGACCCAAGCACCTCCTCTGAAGACAACCCCCCACCACCCAGATCAACTCACTCTCTGTCCCAGGGGAAGGAATGAATTGTCTGGCCCCAAATGAACAGCCAGGAGGCTGTAGGCAACCACCAGCAGAGCTGGGAAGTCAGGCACTGCTATCACACCACACACCTTCTCTTCTGTTGCTGATTGATGAGGCTGACAAGGGAGGACTTGGAGGCTCCTCCCAGCCCTGCCCCTCCTGCACACCCCCCCACAAGCACTCATATTATCTGTATCAAGCACATTTTTATGTAAATGCTCTAACCATCCCTTTCAGAGGTACAATGCCTCCCAGACTAAGCCCCTGAATGGCATCAGCACATTTCTCGTGCCTCAGCTGCTCGCCCAGACAAACAGAAGTGTGGCTCTCCACAAAGGACCATGGTAATGCCGAGCTGGAGGAGAGCTGAGGGGAGGGGGCAAGCAGGGGACAAAGATATTTCAATGACAGAAGAAAAGCTGGACTCCCGGTGTCTCAATAAGTCAACGAAGGGCCAGGCCCCAGAGGTGGATAAATGGAGCTACACGGGGCAGGCAGCTCAGCCCCACAACAATGCACCACCTCTGGCTGGTGTGCTGGGCTCTGGGATCCACTGCAGGGCTCTGGAGCATGGCTGCAAAGGCAGGGGCTGGGCTTGCAACCTGGGGTCTCTGCATGGACAGTAACACACGAGAGTGGAAACAGCCTGTGGAGCAGAGAAGGAGCATGTGGAGGATCAGGAAATGCTGACGCCTCTCACAGGACATCCCCAGCCTCCACACATGCCACAGGGAGCAGTGCAAAGGACAAAAAGAGAGGTGAGATCCCACACTCCACCCTCATCCCACCACAACTGGGGCCTTCTTCCTTCCTCTCTCCTGTGGTGGGGCACCGTGAGCCTTCCCCTCGTGGACTGGTCCTTGGTGCCCGGTGCCACAACCAGCAGCTCTGCCTGTGCACGGGTCCTCTCCTCGCTCAGGACAGAGCCAGTTCTGCCAGGAATAAGTCAACAAGTAACGTACATTGAGAAGGGTTTCAAACCAGCCAAAGGTACCTCTTGCCCAGTATTCGAGGCTGGTGTGCCAAAGAGGTGGCTCCCCAACACCTCCCCCCAGCCAGAGGGACTTTCTAGCTTTTCTCTGAAGCAGTTTTCTGCTTAGAATCCTTCATAGGGTGGATTTTCAAAGCCATAGCTTAGGAACAACCTCATAAGAGCCCTGATGGGTTTACCAGAGATGTGTTTTGCCTTGGCCTTCCCTTGTGCTCTATCCTGTGCTCAGTAAAACCTCTGTGAGGACAAGGCAGGGTCAGCAGGGGTTCCTGATGTGCGTGGGGCTCTGACCTTGCTGGATGGGCTCAGAAGGCAGGTGAAGCTCAGTTTATGCTCCTGCAGGACTGGTGCAATTGTGAGCCATGGCATTTGCCACCTCACACACCAGCTGTGGCAGAGCCCTGAGGACAGGAACGTGAGACAAGTGTCTGTTCTTGTGCAGGGGACCGTTTGGGGCTGCCCAGGTGTCCACACCAATGTCACCTGACTCTCATGGGGTTGACCATGCAACACCAGCCATGCTCTGCTGTTGGACACAGCAGCACCAGACCCCACCTGCCAAAATCTTATCCCTCTCCTGTCCTCTGCTGCCACACATCCCGGTCACTCACACCAACCGTCCCACGAGGCTGCTGTGAAGGTTTTGGCAGGGATGGTGGGCTCAGCACAGCATGGCTTTCCTAGCCACACGACAAGCCAGAGCACTGAGCAAGCTTGACAAGCCTGGATCCCTCCTGGTCAGGATCCATGTGGAAAGCCCAAGGCAGCCTTTCCAGCTGCTCCTCACGGACATAAGCCCTGGTGGCACTTGGCCCTACTCTTGCTGCCAGCCAAGCCGTGCACTCAGTGTATCAGCGTCTCTCTGCAGAACCAGGCCAAGGGCACACGGGCATCCCTTCCATCAGTTCTTCCACTCTGCTTTGATAATTCACCATTAAATTGCGAGTAAGTTTGCAGTGAGAGGCAAAAACTACAGGGATAGTCATGGGACCAACACTGGATTTGGCCCCTGTGTGATGGGAAGGGCTGGTGCCTGCCCTCCCCCTTGCCATGGCCAAGGAGAGGACAGGCTGTGTCCCAGACCGGCCAGGCTGCAGTGCCCATCAGGACCACCTCACTTGGCTGCCTGTTTCCTCCAGTGCTACTAGATGAGTGAGCTGGACCAGCCTCCTCCACTCTCCAGGTCCTCCAGCACTATTTATTCCAGCAGACTTTGCACCATCCACTTGCCCCACCAGTGGGACAGAGCAGGAGGGACAGAAGAGCCCCGGGGGTGGGAAGGAGACTCTCAGGATGAAACTGGAGTGGGATGATGGAGAGGATTGTGCACATGGCATAAGGCTGTGGCAGCCTGGGTCATCATGTCCTGCCGGTGCCAGGCCAGATCAAGGGCTAAAACAAGCTTTCTAACTGCAAATTAACTTCTCCCTCTCTCCTTCCAAACCTGCAGCTTTCTGACACTCCCCAAGCTCAGAGCCTCAGCCGACCCACCAGGCTGGGGATTGTAAACCCAAGCTGAGGTTTGGGTCAGCTCAGCAGCTCTGCCCTGGAATGTGGGCTCTGCAACAAACAATTATGATAATTGCCAGTGACAATAACAGGCAGAAAATGTTTGTGTCATGGCAACACAGGAAACAACTCCAAGCAGAGCCTCCATCCATCAGCCATCCCTGCCAGTGCAGCCCATGCTCACACTGGTGGAAGCCCCCAGCTTTTCCAAGAGCTGGGCCAGACTGTGCTCCACTGCACACCCACCAGCTCAGAAGCCCAGCCAACGTGGGCTTTGTGATCCCCGAGCTGCTCTGACCTGGGGACAACAGTTACTGTTACCCATGGGGCTGTTTTCACTCCCATAACGACCCCTGCAGTGCTCAGCTCCACAACAGTACCCCAGTCAGAACTAAACCTCTCTGTCCCTCCAGAATAGGGATGCACTAGGTGACTTCACAGGGAAGAGCTACTCTGCAAAGCCCACTGGGAGGTTATTTACTGTCCAACACACACAAGAGTCCCTCCAGCTCTTGGCACATCTCCCAGTCTCAACTCTAGACGAGGGTTGTGTCCCATCCAGCCCAGGCCTTGCAAGGGCCGTGATGTCCACAAGCAAAGTCCATTCCCTGTTATTTTGCAGCCAGGTCTCTCACAACAGGAGGGAGGAAGACCCAGCACTGCTGGACACCAGCACACAGGCACGTCACTCCCCATGTGCCTGCTCCTTCCAACCTGCTCCACTCCCCTTCCTCCTCACACGTCTTTTTGTACAGCTCTGTCACAGCTGATGAGACTTCCCTCCAACTTCCCATTAAATAAAAATGGTCATGTCTGGACTGAGGCCAGGGGAATAAAGCTTCAGCTCCACAGGACAGGGATTCAGCAGTGTCTAACCGAGGTTGTAATTGAAGCTGCACTTACTCATACAGCCTGGGTGCTGGCATCTGCTCATGAACATCAAACCACACAATGTCAAATTACAGCCCAGGGAGAGGGAACCCTTTCCTGGCCCATTCCTGCCTCAGAGACCTGCACGCCTCCTGTCCTCAGCTGCCTGCTGTGCTCCATGACACAGCTCTGCAGGGCTCACACGCCCAGTGGGGAATGGGCTGGTGTCCTCCTCTTTGGCCATCAGCAGCATCTTTGCTCTGCTCCAGGTGCAATTAGATCTGTGTGGTCAGCTAAAGAGGAGTGAGCTGGGTTCTTGTCACCGAGGGCATGGGCTAAAGACAAGGGTGTTGTGTAAGAGCAAGTGGATGGTGTGGTATGACCTGCAGCATCTTTACTGCCACAACGAGGCAAGAGAAGCAGACAGCACAGGTTGGCTCTGAGATCCCAGGCTGGCAGGTAGAAAAGATGATGTCCCTTATCTTTTTGAGCTCCAGAGATACAAACACCATGCTTTTTTTTTTTTTTTTTCTTTTTTTACTCCATTTATCCATTTAAATTTTAAAAAGTTGGACAAGTAGCTCTGCAGCCTGCTGCTGTTCACTCACACTAACTCCCAAGAGTTAGGTGAAGAGTTTCCAAAGAGCAGGTGAAGTTAACACTGGGCCAAATATTTAGAAAGGGGAGAAATAATGACTCAACTGCACTTGCAGGCTCATCTGTCTGGCTTTGATGTCATGTGAAAGAGCAATTGATACACCACTCAGTTAGCTAGGAAGTAAAATAGAGCAACGTAATTAACAACAATGACGTGGTTTTATGGAAACAGATTTTGTCAGACTAGCACAGTGCTTCCTGAGGAGATTAAAAGATTGGGTGATAATGGAAGAGTGCTTCTAGGTGCATTTCTGACAGAGGTGTCTGAGGGCTCTGCATGCAGTTGTGTTGCCCAGTCTCCCCGGAGTGGAGGACAAAAAGCTCTGCGCTGGGTTCCTCAGTGGCATGTCTGCAGGGGTGGGAGGGGAAAAGCCACCCTCTGGAACAGGAGGAGGCACAGAGCAGGGAACCTTTTGTCAGGACACAGGGCAGATTCTTGTCACGGTGACTGAGAGAAGCCCACTAAGCTGTGAATGGGAGAAAACCCCCAAATATTCCACAAGGATGAGCTACTGCCTGGACTCTGGCCTGTGTTAGCCTGGGCTGCAGCCACAGTGCTGTGACAGTTCCAGGTGACATTGGGACCACCCCCATGGAGTGACTTGGGGCTGTATGTGAAATGTTCAGAGTCACCCCAGTGGCTCTGGGATGGCCCCGGGGTGCTTCAGGCAGATCTCATTGAGGCTCAGAGGCTGGCAGCAGGGCTGGAGTGGGAGGCTGTAGTATTTCTCAGTTTATCCAGAGGTTAGATCCTTCATATGGTGCTTTTTGTCACTGCCTAGGGGTCTCTCCAATAGTGAAGATACTGTATAATACCTGCAGACAGGGCAATAAGTAACTGGCAGACACAAGTCAGGCAGCAGCACATCCTGGTTGAACACTTTCAGGAGAAACCAACAGCAAGAGGAACGTTGAGCAGCAGGGATGTGGCACGGAGCCTGGTACCCCTCTGCACACACTCAGCAGCCACCACCAGCCCAGATGCAGCAAGGTCCAGCCTCGGTCCATGCAGGGCTGGTGGCAGGGGACCCCTGCGAGGGTGCTGAGCAGACAGGCTCAGCCTGGTAGGCTGTTTATCCTCCAGGTACAGTCCTCTGTTGCACAGGCCTCCACTCACCTGCCTTGGCTGCTCTGCCCCACAGACTGCAGTAGGGATGGCTCCGTGTGTCTGGCCCCAAACCTCGCTCGCTGCCTGGCACAGTCTCCTCACCACAGCTGTGCCTGAAAACTCCTGGATGAAAGACCTCCGAGGCTTCATGGAGATGGAGTTCATGAAGAGGTGGAAGTGAAGGTACATGATATAGTGCACAAGTCACCCAGGCACAGAAGTAGTGGCGGGGAGGGAGCTCTGGAGGCCCCTGGCCCAGCCTCCCATTTGAATGGAGGTATTGCCAAGGACAGAGGATGTCACCCGTGGCTTTGTCTAGCAAAATATTTGGAAGCCTTTGAAAATCTGCCACAGCAAGAGCACAGAAATAAAGCAGTAAATGGCATGAGAGAAGGCAGCAGCCAACTCTCCTGCAGAGATGATGGATAAGGGAAGAGTTTCTGGAGCAGCTCCTCTTTCACTCCTGGGCTGTAGCACCCTGTGGCAGAAGGATGGGCACAGTGCCTCATGATGCTGGAGAGCCCGTGCTCTGGCTCCTCGATGAAATACCTCTGTCTGGACAGATGAGGAGCCCAAGGGAACCACAGGACAGTGCTGAGCTTAGCCTTTGGCATGCTCAAGGTTTTCCCTGGCAGCAGGACAAAGCACAGCAAGAAAGGAAGGTTGGGCAGAGGTGATGGGTTTGCTGTTCTGGTATTTACCTCCCAGCATGGAGGACAGCACAGCAGAAAGACCACAACATGAGGCAGCTGAAGGAAACCAGCAGACTCCTTGGTAGGCAGGTCCAAGGGAGAGAGTCGATGGAAGGAATTGAAGGTGAAGGCAAATACCTTGTCCCTGGCAGAGCAGGGATGGAGGTGTAGGGAGGGATGTGAAAGAGGGATTATGCAGGGAAGCAAAGAGACAGCAGGGTCCTTCAAGCAGTGATCTGGGCAGCTCTGGGTAGCGTGATGCTGGTCAGATGAAAAGATAAGGCAGCTTTACTTACCTGGGCACAGCAGGACACAGGCAAGTGAGCTGTTGGTATGTGGGCAGGAGCAGAAAGGCTGCACCACGGTGATGTTAGGCACAAAGGATCTACACAAAAGGTGCTGCCTGAACACAGGCTCAGGAGGAGACCTGGGTCAATCCTGGCTTCTGGGGTAAAACAGGCAGGACAGAGACAGCCCCAGTGCCTGAGGGTACCCAAGATGTTGGAGATTAAGAACTCTGAGCAAGTGATGTTTGGTTTGAGCTGGCAGCCAATCATCCTAAATTCCTGGTCAGGGCCATTGGGAGGGATTCAGTTTCACCCCAGGGAGAAAAGGAAATTAGCACATTGCATTAATTGACCCCAGCTAATGAGCTGTATGGGGCAAGCAGAAGGTCCAGCTACTCAGAGGTCCCTCTCCCATCCAGATCTGGAGCATCAAGGGAGCAGGAGGGAAGAGGAGGCTGAGGGCAGTTGCTGTCCATTAGCCCCTTGCCCAGCCAGCAGGAGCTGGGGTGAGAAAAGCACAGTTCCAGGGGGGTGCCTCTTCAGCCCTCCTGAAGGAGCAGGGCTGGCCCCTGGCACTGCCAGGTGCACCTGCCAGCCCCACCAACATCCTTCTGCATCCCCACCCCCTTCCCCCCCTCCTGGCCCAGGCTCTGCCCGGGTGTGGCCACCTGCACAGGCCATTCGTGCAGGCAGCTGCAGACTGTGCTCCTGCCCTGAGGAAGGTCCCTGCTGCCACCGGCCTGTGCCCCCCAGCAGCTCCCAGACGCAGCCTGCAGGTCGGGGCTGTGCCGGTGGAGGTGCTGCTGCAGTCTAGGCGTGCTGGAGAGGGGCTGTGTGCACAGACACCTGTAGAGCCAGAGGGTGATGTTCCCTTTCTGACACTGGCAGAAGGGATGTTGAGGGATACAGGGTGACTTCACAGCAGAATCCAGTGTGTCCCTGTCCCAAAAAAGAGAGGAGACAGCACCAGGAGAGAAAGCTGGGATGAGACCTGACGAAACCCTTGCTTCACCCAAGCTTTTTTTTCCACACAGCATCAACTGAGCCAGAAACATTGCTAAACCCCCAGAGAATCCCAAATAGCCTGGGGCTTTCCCTTGCCAGGACAGGAGCGCTTCCCAGGGCAGCAGCAGTGTCACAAAGGCTGGCAGCCCCCACGCTGGATGGCACTTTCACTTCCAGGTCTTGCTGCGTGCCACATCCTTTAGTAATCTAGACCCTGCAGACCAGACACTTCTTCCTGGAGTTTCCAGCCAGCAAAGGAAGGAGGGGACAGACCAGAGAAGTAGAGAGTTTCTCCTACTACACCCTGTGCCATGGGGATGGTAATTAGAGTTTCACCTTGGGTTGACAAAGGGACAGAGGTGTCGTTCCCAATGAGATTTTCAGCAGGGCTCAGCAGCCACGTGTCGCTCACAGCATGTGAATTTGCCCCTTGGAGTTCTGACCCCACGCTGATGCACAACTCTGCTCCAGCAAGGAGCTTCAGCTCCTCGTGCCATGACTCTGCCCGCTGAACCACCAGCAGACAGAGCTGTGAATCACTCCTCGGCTGCAGGGCTGTCCTGGCGCTCAGAGAGGAACTTTTAGCACCTACAACCACAGAATGAGTCAAAGCCTTGAACTGGAAATGCAAATAGACATATAATTTATGTTTAATAAGGCAGTTAATGTACTGTGTGTCCAGTAAAGCACCATCCAGCTCCCATCGCCTGTTTGTTGAGGTTACTCCAGAGAATAAATTCCAAATGAATGATAATGGCTGTATTTGGAAGGATATTAATAATTGTGTGTGCATATCTGAAGCCGGAGAGATGGGGGTGTAGCAAGTGCTGCCCTTGCTGTGCAGACGTGGCACCAGGCAGCCCCACGAGGGCTTTGGGAATTTTATGCAATTGCCATCAGCTCCAAACGAAGGAATGAACTGACTCCCCTTGCACCCTGGAAGGGGGACCTGCTCTCAGGCACTGGGGCAGCCAATATCATGTACAGGTGACTGAGGTAAAGGCAAGATTTAAAAGGAAACTTTTTCTGCAGTGCTCCAAAGTCTCCTACCCAGGACTGGGTGGTAGAGTTGCATCTGAATACGTCTGTGCAAGTATCTGACGACTCAGGTTGTTTGCAGCTTGGAGGAGGAAACCTGTGATTTCAGATGCCCTGGAAGAAAAATTGTTTAAAGAAACCTCAGTTAAATTAAATCCTAAGGCAAACCAGGAAATAGCAAATTCAAACTGAAAAGAACATTTAGCTTGAGCACTACCAAAAAAGCTTAGAAATAAAATGGATATTCATTGCAAAAGAAAGCACAATATATTAAAATACAACTTATGAACGATATTTCAATAATACATTTAATTTTCAGTGTTTAAGTAAATCCATTCTGGGCGGAAGTGCCAGATGAAAACTCTCAATTCCTTTTAAGATTTTTATGCTTCTCTAGCTCAGCAATTCACTGTTATAAACACAGACTGAGCCCATATAATTTCTTTTTGCAGTGAAATAGGATTTCATCCCAACTATTTTTGTCTCCTGCACCCTTGTCCACAGCTGCCAGCTCCTGCAGACACTCACCCATCTCACAGGTCACACATAGAACCACAGGATGTCTGGGCTGGAAGGGACCTCCAAAGGTCACCTAGTCCCACTCCCCTGCCATAAGCAGGGACATCTCCAACTAGATCAAGCTGCTCAGAGCTTCATCCAGCCTGACCCTGAATGTCCCCAGGGATGGGGTCTCCTGTGTGGGCAACCTATTCCAATGGTCTCTCACCCTCATGTTAAATCTCTCCAGCAGGAGACACTTAACTGGCTGTGCAGTCTGTCCACACAGGACCTGACGCTCACCAGCTGCAGGTGGGCTGGGGGAGAAGGACAAGAGAGGGCTCAGCTAAATGGTTTCTAAGGGGTTAATACTGCAGGGCCAGCCCTGTGCTGCAGGAAGCACTGCTGGACTTTTGCTGTCTGTCCCTGTCAACTCGACTGGCCACAGGGCTGTGGATTTCCCCAAGACCCTCACACCCCTCTGGCACTTCACAGTGAATCCTCACCCCGTCCCTCGGAGCTGGCTCCTCTGGAGATTTGGGAGACAACAGGTCTCTGGTCATCAAGTCTGTGTTTGCTCGGGCAAGCCAGAGACCTCCTCCTACCCCGAGGGACCCCCTCAGCCCCTGTTCCTCAGCCCCTGCTGAAGCCTTGGCTGCCAGCCCAGCAGGGTCCAGCACGCAGCCCCGCGTGGAGCTGAGCCCCGTGGGGGCTGGTGAGGCAGGCAGGAGGGCACTGCAAAGCCCAGCTCACGTGGAGCTACCTCTGCTGGCATCAGCTCAGTTCAAAAGGCAGCATCCCTCCTCCCTGCTCTCGGTCTCCTTCTGTCTCCTTTATGCACAAAAACGGCACAACGAAAAA
>NW_008592828.1:22019-22251 GCF_000691845.1 Merops nubicus | reverse complement strand
TGCTGCCCTTCCCACTGGGAATGGTGCCCAGGGCGGTGCTGGCGACGGCAGCGCTGGACTTCGGAGCAGGCCCGGCCGAGCTCGTGGCCTCTCCCCGGGCCGGGGTCCCCTCGGCTCTGCCTGGCTCCCTCGGGAAACAAAGGAGATGAACAGCAGGCTGCCCACCACCCCCACACAACCCAACCGCTCGCCTGCCCCTCGGGAAAGGGCCTAGCTCACCACGCGCACACGC
>NW_008592828.1:0-21949 GCF_000691845.1 Merops nubicus | reverse complement strand
GGCACTGCCACAAAGAGGGAAGCTGCAACTCACATTTCCTGGGAGCACAGACGTCTCCACATGACATAGCCACTTCCCAGAAAGAGATATGCCCTGATTCAGTCCCAGAGGAGATGGCAGGGAAGTCCCTCTGCAGTGGGTGGAAGAGGAAAAGCCCCAAAAATTCCCAATTTTGCTGGATTCCCAGCAGCGATGGTTTCAGTGGAGCTGGGTGTTGGAAGGTGCAGCCTTCTTGCCCTGCATCCCGGGTGTCTGTGGCTGAACAGAGCAGCACAGACCCTGGGAAGCTCAGCGCCCTGTGGCGAGGCCACCCTGCAAGGGCAAAGGAGCTCTGCTCATGGCACTCACCCAGCAGTCCTGGGCAGGCTGGGCACAAGGGTGTGCAGCTGCATGGGGGTTTGGGGGCTAGCCTCAGGCTAGCCAGGGCTGCAGGATGGGCAGTCTGGTGTCCACACAGCCCTTCTCTGGAACACCAAGCCTACCATGAGGAGCCAGCCATGCAGGCCAGTACATACCTCCTTCCCCACAAACCTCTTCTTGTTCCCACTGCTCACCATATATGTGGCAGTGACCTTCAATTAATCACTTCTAAGCTCTAACCCCCTGTTTCAGTAGAACCTCACTGGCTTAGCCAACTCAAAGCTGAGTTGCTCATTTCCTAACCCTGTCTCCTGGGACCAGAGCTGCAGGAGCCGTCAGCCCTACGCAGAGCTAGGGGCACGTTGTGAGGGGTACAGAGACTGGCTTCTCCTGCCTGCCAAGGGACCAGCAGGACGGTGCTACAAGGTTCCACAACACCCTTGGACCCTTCCCCACAGCCACACCACTTGTCAGTACTTGGCCATGGTGGGATGCCCTGTCAGGTCCTGAGCACCTCCCCTGAAGGGCAGCAGGAGGTGGGCAGCTCCCACAGGCCCAGCTGCAAAGTGCCAAGTCCCTTTTGGTGCTGTCACCTTCTGGAACAGCCTGAGAGTCCCTCATGGCTCAGCACGGTCCCGGGGGGAGACGCTGCTGCCAACGCTGAGTAACCCAACCCCTGCTCCATCTTTGAGTCTGACAATGTATGGTGTCTTCCTAAGCCTCTGAGCCCAAAGGCAGGTGCAGACCTTGACCTGGGAGTGTTCATTTTCCATTTCCTCTTGGCAGACATGGAATCACAGCGTTTGCAGATGCAGTTTCCAAACTGCAGCCCCAGATACAGGAAGGCAGAGAGAGCCCAGTGTGCAGCAGGACTGCTGAGCCAGTGCTGGCCCCTGGATCCTGCATCACTACAAGTGCAGCACAAAGCCAGCCTGGGGACCAGGGCCACACAGTGGGGACCAGGCTTGGGGCTGTCTGGGTTACAAGGAGGGCATCAGTACATGAAGGGTTTTGAGCCAAGACAAAACTGGTCACAGGGTACAAAAGGCCCTGGGGAGACCCTTAAGAGTTTATTCCCACAGCAGAGGAAAAAGCTCTGCCTAGGCTGTGAAAGGATGCTGTGGGATTGCCTGACCTAGCCCACGGCCACAGGCCACAGGATGGGGCCAGGCGTTGCTGCAGTGGGGTGGAAGGTGTGGGGCTGCCCCCAGCCCGGCCCTGCAGGAGCCACCGGCCAGTCCTGGGTGCAGAGGAGCACTCTGGAGCAGCCCGGCCCCGCCGTGCTTAGCCTGGCTACTGATTAGCCAGCGAGGACGTGGCCGTTCAAGGGCACGGGGTAAAACCAGCCCTGCTGCCTTTGCTTACACAGCACACACAGCTGGGCCCTTCCCAGCACCCCAGCAGCCACGGGGCACTGCCAGCCTGGCAGCAGCATCCAAGGGCTTGGGCTGGCAGAGCACCCCAGAAGATGCTGCCCAACCCAGCTCAGCTGGAAACCCCCCTCAAGGAAGAGCTGACCCCAATGTCCACAGCCGTGTCTCTGCAGAGATGTGCTTGCACCCAAAGGTGAATCCAGGGAATTGGGATCTTGCTCTTCATCCTTGTGACATCCATCAGAAGCTGAGTCAGGAGTTAAGGGCAAGGTCTGGGTCACAAAAAAGGCCTCCTTGTGTGTCTCATACTCGGAGACCCCACAAGGCTTGCTGCAGCACCCTCTGCCTGCCCAGAGGGCAGGTGTCTTCTCCTCCACGGCCAGCTGAGAAGTTTCACAGCAAGCTCCTTCCTTTCACCACCCAGTCCAGCCTCCCGTGTTCCCAGGATCCTGCCAGAAGCCTGCACATGGCTCCCATGATGAAGATCAACAGCTCCTTGATCAGGGTCTGATCTCACCTCTGCAATGAGAGCATGTCAGAGCTCTGAGAAAACAAAGATCACGGTATGGCTGAAGAGATCCCTGCCCACCTGAGAAACACCTCTCCTAAATTCTCATCCAAAGCCACTCTCTGACCAAAAGCTGAAGGCATCAGGTTCTCTGCTTTCCCCAAGCCTGGCAGCAAAGTGCCAGGATGAAAAGGCTGAAGGAGTGGAGAGGCTGCTTTGCCTGAATGCCCCCTTGCTGCACGCCGTGGGGCCAAAGGGACAGGCAACACTGGGGTGAACCTGACACAAGCAAGCACAGGAGACCACCAGCCCTGGGGCCCTGCCTGCCCCCTCTGCTCCCTGGCACTGCCCTCTGGGCCCCAGCGCCAGGCTCAGCTCTCCTGAAGCCGTGCTCTTGGCTGAGCCCATCCCAGGGCCCAGCAGGGTGAGCTGCAGGGCTGGCACAGTGCCTGCCCGGGGCTCTGCTCCACGCAGGTCTCTGTGGGAGCCACCCTGGGAGCCAGCTGCAAGGAGCTTGTCTGTGGTGCTGGAGAAGAAGGAGATGCCTCCTAGTTTTGGAAACTAAACCCAGCACATATCCTCTGATAGGTATTCCTCTCTTAAAATGGAAGGCTGAACACTTCAGACTTAACACCCAGAGATGGGGTGAAAGCTCTGCCTGTGGAGAATATCAAAACTTGAACGGACTACCCCCAAGAAACCTGCTGCAGATTTTAAGTCAGCTCTGCACAGAACAGGAGGTTGAACCAGTGACCTTTGCAGGTCCCTCCCAAATTAATTCTGTGATTCTTTCAGCCCCCTGAACTTCTGCTCTTTGCTGGCCAGTGAAACAAAATGGGCCCATCCTTGGACACACCTGGGGGAATTCAAGGAATGGATTTAACCAGCTTTAAGTACAGTTGGGTTTGTAGCATGGGGTTTGCATTGCATGGCCCTCAGGAAGCCAAGGTTTACATGTCTCTCACATATTCCTCCCCATTTAAGTTGATATTATTCCTGTGAAGAGGAAATCCATTAAAATGGCTCTCACAAGTGCTTCTCATCAGCTTGAGTGAACAGAAAAGTGAAAGTGAATACAAACGATCCACTTCAGTTGTCAGTCAGGGGTTCAAAGCCACTCAATTAATACACTTCAGCTTCACCTCCCTGTACATGGACCCAGAGACACCTTCACTCCACTCTCACTGCTCAGCAAATGAACAACCCTACTCAATCCATGTGGTATTTGAGGAGTTTGGTGAACCTCACCTAAGCCCAGATCCAAAATCCTTTTCTGATTCAGCAGACCCAGAACAATTTCCAGCATTTCATTAGCCCTTCATTTCTCTGCTGAAGTGGCCCAGAGCAGTAGCAAATCCCAGTCTACCTAAGTTTTCATATGTTCTTGAGTTTCCAGAGCTCTCTGCAGTCTCTTCTCTCAGATCACAGAGAGCTGAACCTGGTGGAGAGGCATCCTAAATCTCCACACAACACTAACAATTTCCTCTAACAGTTTCTCTTCTGTTAACAATTTCTAACAGTTTCTGATTATTTTTGTTTTGGTAATAACAACTTATTCCACAGCCACTCCCTCAAAGGACAAAATCATACCCACTCCAAGCAAGAGACCAGACTCAAGACTTCCAAGGTTCTTTCCAGCCAACATTTCTAGGCCAACAAGTCCTATCTCACAGCAGTCCCTGCCTTCCCAGAGGTGGGAAGTGCTTCTCTACCCTGCTTCTCCTGCCTGTTCTTGGTGGTCTCTCCTAGAAACTACCCAGCACCATCTCTTTCCTCTGCAAGTAACATTAGCAGAGCACTACCCAGGTGGGCTTTCTTTGGCTGTGAACATGCCCAGGTCTGGCTTGGATGTGCAAGAGTCTGGCTGTGTCTCAGGTCCATTCAGGTTCCTGTTGCCCACTCAGTCTGTGTGAAAATGGCTTTCTTGGTCTGTCCCTCTGCCTCGTTTTCTCTTTCTTTTCTTCCTTCCTATAAATCTTTTCTTCCTTCCTTCTTTTCCTCCTTCCTATAAATCCATCCTTCCGTCCTTCCTTCCTTCCTTCCTTCCGTCCTTCCTTCCTTCCTTCTATCAAATCCATCCTTCCTTCCTTCCTTCTTTCCTCCCTCCATTTCACTGACAAAGCTCTCTGGTTACAGCCTCCTGAGGCTGCTGCTCACTTTCCACTGGCAGATGAAGGCAGATAAAGGGAGAGATTTGAATATTGACTTTGTGTTTATGTAACTCGTGTGCAAGGCCTGGCCAGGGGCAAAGAGGGATCTGACCCACATAAATAATAACGAACAGTATTTTTAAACTAAATCAGCTGGAAAATTCACAGGCGATTCCATCGGTTCCTTCCATTGTGTCACTGGAGGGTCATAAATAATTCAGCCTTGCTCAAATATTTATGGAAATCAATTTAGCACTCGGTCCAACGTCAGCTCCCTGAGAAAACGGTTTCCTTTCATATCTCAAGTGCAAACTGACTGCCCTTCATCCCACCAGCCTCCCCAGGGCCACGGGCCCCTGTAACCTCCCAGAAATATGTCCAGGCACCAGCTCAGCCAAGCAGGTCCCCAGACAGCTCTTGGGCCATGGGACCACCAGGCAGATGACACTGCTCCTTCAGGAAAAGGGCAGGTCCAGCACCTGCCCCACTTCTGCTGTGACCGCCCTAAGCTTCACAATGGGGCACCTGCCCTGGCCCACGGCAGTTGTCAGCTCCAGAGCTGAGGAACAGCACTTGGCAAAGCTGTCAGCACATGGAGAACAGCTCCTGTGCAGGTGACAACCGATGCTCAGGTCAACAAACCCTGCATAGGAGAGAGTGAGGGGATCAAAGGTCATAAAACAAACTCCCACAGGAGCTCCCCGTGCCTGCTCCCAGGGCAAGGTCCACAGCTCTGCCATGCCTCCTGAGCAGCAGCTGCTCCACAGCCTGAGTCATGAGACAAGCACCTGCAGCTTGCTTCCTTGACTCCTCTGTGGCTGACACATGGCAAGGATTCCTGAGACCTCTCTTCCCGAAAGCAGAGTGGCCACATGGGCTGCCCATCATGACCAGCAGCCAGGAAGATTTCTGCCCATATAGTGAACCCACCAGGCTCCTGGCCTTGAGCACCAGACTGGTCCTTCTGGGAGCTTAGCATGTTCACAGGCTGTTCCTGGCTCTTGATGGAAAACCTGCTTCATGGGAGCTGTGACTCTCTCCCAGCACATTTGTTGCACACAAAGAAACAGGACAAATTTCAAGGGTCAAAAAGCTGTTCCCTTCTTCCTATCATCCAGGGCTGCAATATGCTCAGGGTGTGACTAGACCACCACATTGATGAAGGTTGAACCACCCACCAGCTCAGCCACCAGCACAGAGCCTGGGAAGCAGTCATTTGCAGCCCATGTCTGTAGGAGAAGCCACCTCTCCTCCAGTCTCTGTGTTCCCTGAAGCTCCTGTAAGCATTACCTCTTCTAGGTCACTTGTCTGGCCTCTCCCCAGGTTTCTGTGCCCAATTCTCTCCCCTGGTGCCTGGAACAACATGCAGAGCTCTGCATAGCCATGACTCAGCTGGGTCCCCATGGAACCATGGCAGACACCAGGACACCTCCTCATGCAGGGTCCCGTGTCTGTCCCAGGCAGCAGTGCAATGAACTGGGCAGACACTGGACTGGATGCCCCTTGGGGACCTGAGGTGGCACAGCCATGCTGCAAATGCTCCCTCCAAGGAGGGAATATTTGTGGTGGCTTGGGAGACATCATCCTCCTGTGTTCCCACCACTAGGATGTTTCTGCACCAAGAGCACCAGTTTACAAGCTCTGGCCTGGGTGCCCTTGGGCTGTGAGCATCTGGGGCAGGAGCCAAGCCTAGCAGGGAGAGCTCTGAGAAGACTTTCCAGAGTATGGCCAGGGTTGTTGGCAGCCATAAAGGTAAAACATGGATGTTTCCTTCAGCCATTCAGACTGTTCTAGATCCTCCAGTCCTTGGAGGTAAGAAACTCCCTGTGCTGCAGGACAAGGCAGAGAGAAGGAATGAGAAGCCCTGAGGGGCTGTAGGAGCTGGTGCCATTGATAGCCAAGCTCTGTGCCCTGCAGGATGAAAGAACAACAAAGGCACACAATCCAGTGTGTGAGGAGGGTCTGTGAACTTCTCCACCCTAAAACTGTATCTGAAAGGTCACAGCCTTTCTCCTTCATGGGCCTTCAATAAGCGTGCTGCAAAATAGACAAGGTCTGGTGTGTCTGGTCCAGGGAATGCACCATCACATGAACCTTCCTTTCTGACCTCATCTGTCACTAGAACTGCCCTAGATAAACATTTTGCACTGCCAGTTCTTTCTTGGGCCAAGGAGCACTGAATTTGAGACACGTTGGTCAGAGCTGCCTTCGAAATCTTCCTCCAAAGCACCTCTGCTTTCCTGTGGCCTCTCATTTACAGCAAGAGAAAAAGGACAGGTCGACAACGAGCAAGAGGCCCAGAACCCCATTGCTGCACACTCTGAACAAGGTGCTCTGGCTGGCTCTGGTAGGACACAGCCCTCCAGAAGCCCCATGATGGTGGTAAAGGTAGAGGACCCAGCCGTGTGTAAGATCCCATGTTGGACCAGGCACCAGAAACTCATGACTAGTCCAAGAGAAGACTTCCAGCTGTGTGGCCTTCACCCAAGCAAGCCTGGAGGAGGTGGGGGCTCTTGCAAAGCTGGTGCCACTTAACAGCGTTGTCAGGTATGATGGGGCTAAGATTTACAGCTCAAATTGCCAAGCTTAGGAAAGCAAAGGCTAGAGAAATGCCCATGCAGTTAGGACCAGTTGTCTACCATGTCTTCCGTATATAAAAGTAAATCCCAGCACAGAAAAAGGTGCCACAGGCTAGGTACACAGAGCTCCCCATCTGCTTTCCAAGGGCTTCTCTTAGAGTCATGCCTCTCAGCAGAGCACTGCCAATTCCCTTCAGCTTTTCAGACCCTGCTCCTCCACCCACGCACGAGAGCGATGCTGAGGCACCCTCCAGGCCCATGCACACTCCACGCCTGTGGATGCCCCTAGATGAGAGCATCTCTGTTATCCCCACATGTCAGAGGACTCGGGATCCATCGGGGTGTAGCCTACCACATGTTTTGTGTGTGCAAACCATCTACTTCAGCTGACCCTCCCAAAATCACAACCCTCCTGTCTCTGGGCTAGCTCAGTTAAGCTGTGATGCCTGCTAGGGTTTCCAAGGCACAGGCAGCTTCAATGGGGAAAGGAAGAAGTGGTGCTGAGTGGAGCTCCACCTGCCCCAGGAGAGCTGCAGCAGCAGCCAGGCTCTGCCTGCACACAGGAGCAGCGTCGGGCAGGTCTCCTGCAGCTCCAGCTGAAGGGGCACATCTCCCCCAGCACGCCTGGGCACGGGAGACAAAGGCATCAGGGTGTGCACAGATACTACTAACATGGAAGAGCTTCACTGGAAATAATTATCCCTTGGTAGGAGAAAATTCTAGGGAAATTTTTGATGAAGAGGTGGGTAGAATCCTTTTCCTGTTTTTTCATGTCCCTGTCTGGAGAAGTCCCTCTCCTGTCCAGCATTTGTGATCTGGGCCCTTGGAAAGTGTGTTTTTCCCTGTCAGAGTGGTGATTCATTGCAGACTGGAAGGAAATGGATGTTCCTGGGCTGCAGGGTCCTGAACCAGCTGACATTTGAGATGCCACCTAACAATTATCTTTAATTCATAGCCTCAGTCTGAAAGTGTCTACCTCTGCAAGGACATCGCCTGGTCTTCCTGCAGAGCTGGTTGATGGAAGCATGTGCATTAGCTGTGTTTTATTCAAAAGGGGTTAATTTGTGCCCTCAGTAACACAATCAATCTCAAAAGAGGTGCTTGGCTTTCTCCTCCCTTCTCCAGCCCTCACTTCTTGGCTCTTAATAAATTATTCAGCTTTCCTAAATATGCATAGGGGTCTCATTAACAACTAATTTTTCTTATTTAAAACAACTGCATAATCAAACCACTATAGTGTTTCGCCTTTCTTATGCTCGTGAATTATTCATGTGCTAGGAATCTGCATGCAAATTTATTGATTCTTAAACGGGTGCATTTTGCACAGCCTGGAAAAAAGAAAAATTAAAAAAAAAAACCAAACCCTGGTTGTTCTGGTTTGGAAGATTTTGGCCCAAACTCCCATTTAACCCATTTTATGTTGTTTTCCTGGGAACAGAAAGCAGGGAAAGCCCATGGCCTCCCCAGATGCACCTGGCATTCCCAGGAGCAACAGGAGAGTGTCTCCAACCTTGCAGTTAAGCATTTGCATGATGGTGACTTGCAGCCCTTCCCCAGAGTGCTGCTGGCTTCTCGTGGCAGCACCCACTTCACATCGACCTCTTGGTGCCTGAGCAGGGACGGGACATCTTGCAAAGGCATGCACAGCCACCAGGGTCATGGGCTCCAGTCTGGGCTTATCCCACAAAGCACTAAGGATGGGAACACATACAGGGTCAAGAGGGAATGTGGAGCAATGGATGCCTGCTCAGCCACCAGCACAAATGGCATCAAGCACCCCCACGCCTGCCCCCACACATGCACACCCCTCACTCTTACACTGAGAGAGAGCTGTGTTCAGAGATCCATCCCCAGACCCTACAGCCTTCTTGCATAGGTCCTCTTGCATCCTCTTGCATAGAAGACCTGGTCTCATTCTGCTCTTAGGCTCCCAGAATGACAAAGTGATTCAGGGCAAAAGGTACCTCTGGATGTTTCTAGTCCATCCTCCTGCTCAAAGCAGGGCCAGGTATGAGATCACACCAGGCTGCTCACAGCTTCACCCAGTCTTGTCTTGAACATTTCCAAGGGTGGAGACTGGAAAACCTCTGAACAACCTATTCCACCACTGGACAGTCCCCATGGTGGAGAAGGTTTTCCTCACACCTCTTCTGAAACTTGATTTTTCCAGTTTATGTCCATTATCTCTTGTCCTCCTGGGCACTATTGTGTAGATCTCAGATCTCTTCCTGATGAACTCCTCCTTCCCCAGGCACTCATGGTTATTATCATTCTCTAGCCATCAAATGCCTGCCTAAAAAGGGCATTTTTGGAGGAGGCTTTGACAACCCTGTCCCATGAAAAGGGGCTGCAGTGAATGTTAGAAAAGAAGCCACAGAGCAGTGGCCTTCAACTCATTGTGAACAAGGAAGGACATAGAAACCCCTGTGCATCTTTTTGTAGGTACTTCCAGGTCCTCAGTTCCTGGCAAATCATAACTGCTGCTGGCTGGAGGTCTGCAGGGGAGCTGAGGAGTGTCTCCATGCTCCCCAGCTGGAGCCCTGGGTATGAACCCTGGTACAGCCCATTCCTCCCTGTGGTATGCTATGGGCCTCCAGCCCAGCAGCAGGTCTGTAAATGCCAGGCAGAGTCCCAGGGGGCACACACTGTCTCTGCTTGCAGGGTACTGCCAGTTCTCTTTCAGTTGGCAAGAGCTGCTGGTGAGTCAATCTTTGCAGAGAAGCTTCAAGTCCCTGAAGAGCTCTGATCTTCACCTGTCTGGGAATATCCAAGCTGAGGGCAGTGCTGACATCTGCAAACCCAGAGTCCATGGTCTCCCTGCTCAGCTCAGCCCTTCATGGCTGCAGCAGTATTCACGGGAGTCTGGGTTCACTGCCAGGATGGAGATTGTGGTTCATCTACTCCAACACCGTGACCAAAAGCTGGGCAGCAGCACCCCAAGCCCCAGGGCACTTGCAGTGCTGCCATTCAAGAAGAGCCACCCTGGCAGGGCTGGCCCAGGGCCACATCCTGCAGCCTCTGGGTCCAGCACCTGTGGCCTTGGTCAGAGATGTCCTGCCTGGGGCACAGCCCCAGTGCCACAGGCCCTGGTGACAAAGCCATGGTTTATCTGCCCCACACGAGTTTCCTCACTGAGTGAACATGAGATGGTTCATTTTATTCAGCCCTGGAGAACCAGTCAGGGTTTCTCGTTTGTTGGTTTGTTTGCTTAGTAAGGGACTAGGTTCCTGTGTTTTGATTTGATTTCTCATGCTTTCATGATAAAAAAAATTCACCAGCCACAGGAGGAACATGAATCTGTAAAAGATTTTTATAACATAGCAGAGTCCTGAGACAAGATGTCCCTTTCCTCCCTTCCCTGTCTGCACTGCTGGCTGGCTGGCTCCCTGCTGCCCATCTGCTTGGCTGCAGCTCCTCAGGGGGCACCCCGTGGAGCAGTCTGAGGACCTGACCCCTGCCGTGCTCTGGGGTTTACAGACAGAACTTGTTCAGGTGGCGACAGCCACAGACAAGGCAGGAGGAGGGCTGGGCAGACAGGCTTGGCACAAAGCCTGCAGTGGCACAGGGGGTAGCTGGTGGCTGCCCCTGTCCCACACCTTCAGCTCAAGACAGCGGTGGGCTGGCCCCTGCTCGAAGGAGGGGACAGCTCTGCCCCTGGCTGGCACCACAGAGGTGCCAGCACACGGTGTCACAGCCAGGTCACCCGGGAGCCGGCAGGGCCACGCTGCTGGGACGCTCCCTGAGTCACACCCGGCTTGGCCAGAGCTCCTCACATAGCACTCAGGGAAGGTCACAGCACTGCGGGTGACCTCCAGAGACCAAGGCATTGAGGACATGGCAGGTGCTTTCAGGCTGCTCCAGATGTCTTCTTGATGACCCATTCCCCCGTGCAGCCAGAAGCCACCGCTTCTCCTCCCAGCTGTGACCCCTGTGTGACCACAGCCCTCACTGCTCCTCCCTGCGTGGCTCAGCTCCGTGGTCCCACCACCAGCTGGGCTTTGCTGAAGGACTGAGTGCTTCTGCCCTGTCTTCAGGCTGGACGGGGCTGAAGGGTCTGGGTGAATGATGCAGGAAGGGCAGGAAAAATGGAAAGCAGAGATGGAAAGGCACAGAGAGGTAAGGGCAGGGGAACACTGGTGAGCTGCTCCTCACAACCAAGGAGTTGAAGCAGCTGAACTGGTTGTTTGTAAACCGTGGTCCCGTGAATCTTTGGAAAAGCATCCAGGTGGTTAAGTGATAGAAAACTGTCTCAAGGCAGAGTAGCTAACATTCCAGCTCTGATCAAACAGATGATTGATCCCAGGACAGAACTAATTTAATCAGAACAGCAGGAACTTGACAAAAATCCCAGTTGTATACAGTGGACATTGACCAAAATCCTGCCATAGCAGACTTCACACGGACATAACTTTGCAGCACAGGAGAATCTGGACTGACACCTGTAGGTCTGCTTAAAGTCCTTTGGGAAACATGTTCTCAAGAGCTGATTTTGTACAGACAGCAGTCCTGAAACAGCAGCTGCTGGGAAACACAGCCAGAAAGACAGACAAAAGGCAAGTGGAAGAGGTGGGTTCAAGCCTGGGTGCTGAAGTTCTCGGCAGAGTGGCACGGAGGTTTTGGCTGCTTTGGTTGAAGAAGCAGGTTTGTGCTCTTGTTTTGGAAATGGGTAGAAAGAGATCCATAAGTTCAAATGAAAGGCATCTGAGGTACCTCTGTTGGACTCAGTGTAACTTCAGGCGCCTCCTAGAAAAATGAACCTAGAAGGATTTTTTCTTTTTTGAGTTCAGGCTTCTGTCTCGGTTTCTGTGCCTTCAGTCTGCCTCTGCTAACACCCCCTGCACTTCACGAGAGCTAAGTGCATCCCGTGGTTGCAGGGCAGAACCAGGAACCAGGCTGGCTGCGTGCTGCAGAGGGTGGGGAAGGTGCCATCCTCAGCCTGTCGGGTGAGAGCGAGCCAGTCGCCTTCCTCTTGCAGACCTTGTTTTCCCAGGTGAAGATGGTTCTATTTACCTACACCCATAAATACAATTTTACAGCCTGAGTTAATGCTGATTTCCAAGTGTCTGCACTAAAGCCTTATCTTAGCACCCTTTCAGAGCTTCCTTCTTTCCCAGCACTTCACAGGTCAACTTCCAAGCAACACAGATGGAACAAGAATCTGATGGGGTGGTATCAAAGCACAGCTCCTTCCTGCAGCTGCTCCTCAGAGTGAGATCCCCCAGCAGAGACCCCTCGCCCAAGAGGAGGCCACCACCTGACTCATCACAGCTGCACCTCCTGGGGCACAGTCCAGGTCTGCTCTTCAGAGATAGGTGGCTGACCTGCTCTTGGCACCAACGTCCAGGCAGAGCCCAGCACATGCACACCTATTCTGCACCCACCCATGGCTTAGTAGGAGCAGATGAAATCCAGAAACATCCTGAGAACAAACATACAAACAGGTCTTTTGCTGTTTACGTCGTTGCTGCACATGTCTGAGTAAGTCTCTGCCAGAGCCTGGCAGGTCTGTGCCCCAGCAGTGCCCATCCACAGCCACTACTGCCCTCCCTGCCTGTCCCACGGAAACAGGGAGTGGCAGGGAATGTCTGGATTCCATAAGAAGCTGAGATACTCACATAGGCAGCATTAATTACAACTTTTAACATCTAATTATACGTTCCCTTGGTTTCCACTGGATATTTACAGCTGAAGAACCTTGCTAATTGCCTCTGTGTTTCCATAGCTCAGCCATGAACTCACACTCCAGCCACGGCAGAACCACTCTGCACATTCCAGACCAGCTCGTGACACTAATGACCTACCACTTATTTACGGGCACCTAGAGAGAGCCAAGAGGAGGAAATGGGTGTTCCCCACCAATCTCACCCCTTGCTTACAACAGTATCTCCCAAAAGTGGCCTCAAGCAGTGTAGGAGAACAAGAACCTCCTTGAGATCAGCAAAGGAACAGAGTGGCAGAGTTGAGCCTTTGGGGCCAGTAATCCACAGAGAAGTTGGGACCTGCAGGGACACTGCTCCAGTGGAGCTCCTTCTAAAGGGACTGCAAAAAAGATTGGATCTTATGTGAAAATAGGCAGACAGGAGGAGGCTGCTCTCAGAGTCACCCCCCACATGCCTCCCCAGACACTCCTGATGCCACACGGATGGGCATGGACACTGCAGCAGGGACAGCACCGGGGCTGACGCTGGAAAGCTGAGCCACGTGGTGGAACCTTCCACCCAGGTCCCTTTGCTGCAGTTCCCTGCTCCCCTCCTGCTCCCTGTGCCCGTGGCTGCAGCCCTGGGGGGGCAATGGCAGGGCACGGCGAGGGGGGAGCAGCCTTCTGTCTGCACTGATGCCAGCACTCTGCCACAGTCTGCACCTGCAGAGCTGGGCCTGAATTAGGACTTCAGCACCACTCTGAGCACTGGATGTCTGTCATCTCTGCTTCTTGGGAGACGGCTTCTTCCTCCAGGCAGATTATGGGTCTGTGACCCAGGAACAAGAGTCCGTGGCATGTTTTGTAAGGTTACCCATTTTCTCCTGAAGATCCTCCCCCAGTGCTTGCCAAAGGGACAGGTCCAACTGGACAGGAGGCACCTGGTCCTTCCCAGAACCAGGTGTGAGCTGTGCGAGTGCACCCTGTCCTGCCCTCCCCAAACACAGACGGGAAAACTGCCTCACACAGCCACTCCCAGCCTTCCCTGGAAGCCGAGCTGCCACAGCAGGGACGTGCCCACGGGATGAGTGTGCAGGAGCTGCCCTCTACGATGCTGAGGAACAATGAGCTGAACCCAACCTTGGAAGGCAGAGAGCAGCAGCTGCCCCACCCATCTTCCCAGGACAGCTTTGCCAGGCTCTAGCCTCCGTGTGTCCTTTCCACCCTGGTGCTGCATGTCTCTAAAATTACCTGCAGACACTTCCTGCAGTCTTTTCCCATGGATTGTGCCAGCTGTGACTGTAGAGGGCTTGGAAACATCCTTCTGTCTTATCACATCTAATGCACAAGCACCAACTGGCTCAAGCAGAGCATCAGTAAAATAACCCAGCTTGGAAGCACAGAACAATGTGCCTGGGGCTGCCCGTGCTGCTCGGAGCACATGTGCTCCCAGCCTGGCAATATGTTCCCTCCAGCAGGACCACCTCACAGCAGCCCCTCCACAGGTTTGCCCACAAGGACCCTGCGACTCCCCGTGCTGCAGGCAGCACCTGAGCCTTGCATCTGCTGACCTTATATCTCGTAAAGCAGTGTTGAAAGAGGGAAAGGATGAGTGGTGTTCATCTCATGGAGCTTAGTCCTCTGTGGTTCTGGGTCCTGCAGCACTTCTGAAGCCCACACATCCCATTACCAGGGCTGCAGTGACAGATACGTCTTCATTTCTGTGAAGGAAGCAGGAGAATACGCCCAGCAGAGCAGAAATGTGACCACTCCCTCTGCACTCTGCCCTGCTTCGAGACAGGCGAGATAAACCCCACTGACTCCAAGCTCCTTCTCCTGCTCTGCTCAGGCTCACACACAGCTCCCAGCACCCAGAGGCAGCCGCTTTGCCTGCTCAGCATCAGCTGCGGCCCCGCAGAGTTGGAAGAGACCAACCAAGAGAGCAAAGAGATCCCTCTGCAGCCAGGAGTCTTTTACCTGAGACCACCTTCCAGCCCCCCCGAGACAGCAGAAGCACAAATCCCCACCACTGGGCTAAGGGTGGGGTAGGTGGGGATGCAGCAGCCTGTGTCCCACCACACCAGGGGATGTGTGCAGGAGCTCCGCAGAGCAGCACGGTCCAGGATGGGCACTGGGCTCAGCAGCACCAGGACCATGTCAAACACCAGGCACTCTGCATGACTCAGGTTCCCTATGGCTTAAAAAATGGAACAATGGTAATCCACTGTTTTGGGAAAGTGCTAACCTGGGTATGAAGTTCTGTGCTCGAGTCTCGGGGGTCTTATCGACCGGGCTCTGCCTCCTAGGTCACTTGAGGGGGAGGGTGGTTGCCATCTGGACCACGACACACTGACCTGTGTGAGCTGGCATGACAACCCTGGCCTCTCCTGTCTGTGCTGGGCATCTGGTGCCATGGAGGAGGAGAAGTTGTCTGATGCCACTACTGGTTTTTTAAGCCCTTCAAAAGAAGCATCCTCACTGAAGAAACAAGCTGATGTACAGCCATGCCACTTGGGGATCCACCTCTCCTCTGGCACTTCTTGCCCAAGCCAGTACACAACTGGCCCAAGTCAGATGGTCACAGCAGGCCATTGCTTAACCCAGCTGCTGTTCCCCAAGGACAGATCCTTTGCATTTTGGCTTACTGTCCCAGTGGAGTCATGCAAGGAGTCAGCCCTGGGCCACATCTGTCCAAGCACACAGCTGGTGTCCAGTCCTTAGGGCAACACACAACCACACACTGCAAGACAGAGAACACGTGTGCCTGGGGCACAGCACGTGGACGGTCCTTAAACATCCAGCTACTAACTGGCCCTGGGAGGGATGGGTCTGCTCCTGGCAGGTGGTGTCCACTCGTTCCCCTGCAGCTTGGAGAGAAATACCCTCTATGGCAACGACTGTGAAAAGGCATCTCCAACCTGGCAACTGGGTGGACAAAAAATAAGGAAGAAAGTATCAGTTCCACCTTGCAAACGAGGGTCTTCTGTCCTGCTTGGCCACCATGCATGCCCCTGGTTCTTGTTTGCTGCAGTTCTAGGTGCAGGGACATCAGGCTCGGCTTCTTTGGGTTTGCTGCCTTGGGCAGATGGCCCTGCATGTACAGGGGCAGGGAGAGGGGGCCTGGGATGTGCCCCCCACCCAAACCCTCCCAGCCTCCTCTCTCTGGCTGTATCCTGACAACCGTGCCCGCTCCAGGCGCCCCAGTGCTGGTTCATGTCCCCTCCAGTGGCCCACAAACGCCTCCCCGCTGGGGTGCAGCCGCCTCCCCGGGGCAGGGTCCCTGGCTCCAAAAGGCCAGTGGCACACGTGGGAGCCCCACACCTTGTGGGGCCTGAGCAGCGACTCTGCTGGGTACAGCAGGTCTCACTGGAAGCCTGTGCCTGGGGTCAGGCTGCGGGGGCAGCACCACAGAAAGGCCAGCCCAAAAACCTCTCCCCAGGGGTGATAACAAAGCACAGAGGCACACGTACCTCCCCCCATGGAGAACCACCCCAGGGCAGCTCCACGTGCTGCATCTGCCAGCAAAACGCATCTCACAGGCCAGCAGCTGTGATGGGCTTTGCCCAGGGCTGGGGAGGAGCCAGAGGAGCCCCAGCAGTGCCATGCCAGCTCCTGCCTGGCTGCCCCCCCACAGCCACCCACCCGAGCTGTTGCTAGGACATCTTGGACCACTGCAGGATGCCAGCCAGGGGCCACTTTACAGTGTAACCACCCATGGGATGGAGGTTTCTGCTGCACCTGGTCAGACTCCCATCCAGCTCCCAAGGGCCTCCTCTTCCTTCTGGCCTGCCATGCCCCAGTAACCCTGGTGCTGTGCCCTGCAGCCTGTGGTCACTGGGAACAGCCAGGTCTCCCTGTCACAGCACCTCCTCACAGCTACAATCCCTCCTGCACAAACTTTTAACTGCTTCCTCGTGGCTCAGGCTGTCCATGTCCACCATGGCCCCAGACCTCATGCAGCCTGTTGGCCAGCACCATGCTGGGTGTTGCTTTGGACTCAAAGCTGCAGGATGCTTGCTAAGGAAGCTGCTGGCCAGCTCCTGTGCAGAGCCAAGACAAGGACCCCCTTGGTCTTGGGAGAATCTGGGTTAGTTCTCACTTGGCTCAGTGTCTATATACAAACCCATCCTTTAGCTCAGCCAATCCCAGGGGTTTCATTCCCTTTTAGGGGAATTACCACATTTGCTTGTGTTTGTTACAAATATCAGAATAAACCATTTCAAATTCCAACCTAATGGGATCCTGCCTCTAGGGGACTAAAACTTATTCTTCACAGCAGCCTCTGTCTGAGCCATGCATGAGTACTTGGAGACTTTCCCAGTGTTTACCTGGAGCTGCAAGTAGTTGCCATTCAGTTGAACTGGGTGAAGTTAAGGCCCTTATTAGAGATTTCCTGAGCAGGCCATGAAGGTTGATGTCCCCCACATGCTCCCCACACCCACCCAACCTGCCCAGCCTGCAGCACAGGATGGAGCTGGACCTTTGCTCAGTGCCCTGCTCCCCACCAGGCAAGCAAGACAACAGGTAGTCTGCAGAGGACAACAGGGGTTGGACCTTTGGCTCTACAGATCCCAGACCACTGCATTCCTTTGGTTGGGACTAAACTCCAATCCACTGCACTACATGACTCAAACTACAGCAGGTGACTTCCCAGGGTGATCAAAGAGAAAACTACAGGCACTGGTATAATCCCAGTTGGTCTGACTCTGGGAAGTGAGGCAGCACATGAATTTCATCCCTGACAGCCACAGAGCAGCAGAATTATTGATTGAACCTGCAGGGTCCTTTCTGGTAATGAAGAAATGAAGGCCAGGATTTTTAAGTGAGCCCGAGGGAATTATGAGTCCACAATCCACTGAAGTTCACACCTCTTGCTTTCTGGAAGAAAACTTCTGGCAGTACCAGCACAGGGTCTGGCTTTGCTCCTCAGAGACCTGAACCAGCTCTTTGCTCTCCAAACGGTGCCCATCAGTCCCAGTGCCACTCACCCTGCCGTGCAGATGAGATTCAGCATGTGCCCAGACTTAGCTAGATGCATTAAAAACCCACAGGAGAAAAAGTTTAGATGTCATAACATGCTGCATTATGTCACATTAAACCATGGGATGTCACCCTACAGTATGTCACGTCACAAAGCAGTTGTGTCCTGGTGCTCAGACATTGAGGCTGTAATAGAGCCCCCTCCCAAGTCTGGCTGACATGAAGAACAGACTGTTCTGTACTTCTTTAACTGTTTTGTAGGTGCACAAATTAAATTTATGAGAATATACAAGAAAAATTGTTCATTAGTACACAAATTATCATTAATACAGAGAAGGCCCTTTACGAAAGCAGCTGTCCAGTGTCAGGCAGCATTTCCCCATTGCTCACATCAATGAGACAGCAGAAGTTTTGAGAACTGGTGCTGACACAGAGGAAATTCTCTGACATGTCATGGAGACATTTCAAGAACGTTTTCTCAGGAACAACAGACTGCCTATTGTTCTCTGAGAAATTTCCTCCTGCAACAGCTATCATCCTTCTGCCACTCAAAGTTGTGTCACCCCTTCGTGTTCCAAATTAACCCAGAACCACAGCAATGTCATTAGGAAAGCTCACGTCTCAGAAGGGTGAATTTAAACCTAACTTTAGCCCTGACTCTTCCTTTGCTACAGTTGGTTGTGCACAGTTAGCCTCTGAAAACGTTTTGTTATCCATTTCTAATCTGGACACCACGTCTAAACAGGGGTTTCTGGCTGCTCTCAAGCCAGAGTTCCTTGGACAATCTACGTCTGTGTTTGGGGCACACTGTGCTGCTCCTTGCAGGTGGGATGGTCTGGAGCAGGTGGGATGGTCTGGAGCAGGTGAGGTTTCATACCAGTTCTCCTGAGGCTGCACCAGACCTGCACCGAGTGCAGCCGAGCAGCTCTGGCATTGCTGATGAGCCAGAAGAAAAGTCCTGATGCTGATTATAGACTGTCAGCTTCCCTAACCACTTCCAGCAATTAGATTTAAGGACTTTCTTACTAAATTTACAGAAATTGCTTCCTTCCCTCCTGTTCCTCGGAGCAGATTCAGCAGAGCCTGAACCCAGAACCACTTGCACTGTCAGGACAAACGGTTCCTGATGCATCCTGGGCAAACTGCATCTCTGGACCTGGTGCAACCTACTCGGGCAGACACCTGCCCCGAGCTGCCCCAGGACCCTGACCTTTACCAGAACACAAGCAAGAGACACTCAAGAGATTTTCCTTCAAGCCAAGTGCAGGTCATCTGGCAGGTGAAGCTGCGTCAGCTCACGCAGTGAAAGCTGGGCTGGGGTCAGGAACTCAGTGCACTACTGTGAAACCACCCCAGGGGATTTGTGGGGTAATTGCTTCTCCTTCTCCTTTCCTCCCAACCCCACGCACTCAGTCGTCTGGTGACTTACAAACTCCTCTGATTCTGACAAGGCAGGACCCACCTTCCCCAGCCCCTGCTCACAGCCCCTTCACACCAGGGCAATGACTCTGACCGTGCAAGTCACCGTTCCAAGGGCCTGATTTGGCCAAACACAAAGCATCTTTGGCAAGGTTATTTTCCCCAAATCAGCTCAGCCAGCAGTGGCACAGAGGTAAGCTGAAACATGGCACCAAGGGCAGGAGCCCTGGCAGGGTCACAGAAGCCTTCACTTAGAGCAGCTCCTGCCATGGGAAATAGATGCACGGAAGAGAAGTTCTCCATAAGGGACATTTCATCCCCTCCCTGCCTGCACTCGGTGTTCCTTCTCCTCACAGTGTCCTTGGTGTAACACAAGCTGTACCTTTCCATGGCACAACACATTTTTTTCCTCATGCAAAGTACCAGCCAGCCCTGGGACACCAGGCAGGAGGCAGATCCTGTACCAGAGTTCTTAACTCCCACAGGGTCCATCCACAGGAGACAGACCAGCAGACGTCCTGCAGAGCCCTGTGATCCACAGTGTGTCCTCTGCATATCAGACTGAGAGAAACAGAGCCCCCAGAGACATTTCCAGATGACAGGGATGGTGTGAATCCATCCAGAGTGGATGAACATGGACCTGCCCAGGCAAGGGCTCCCTGGACCACTTGGACTGGAGAGCATGGCAGGAGGAACCCAAAGGTCTGTCCTCCTGCTCAGGTGCTGGGCTGTTGAAGCAAGTCCTCCTCACTCACCCTGGTGCAAGTACCAAAGAGTTGGAGGTTCTGTGCTGTGTGGAGTTGCAGTCTGAAGCAGCACCCACAAGGTGAAGAGCTGGGACTGGACACAGCAGAGTGAAGGTGTCGAGGTCCTGCAGGAGTGCCCTGGTGCCCATGCTGCCCCCACCCCTGGAGCAGTCTGATGGGAGGACAAGCAGTGAGCAAGGGGCAGCGAGTCCAGAGGGCTGGCAGGACTGAGGTACAGGAACACCTTTCCTGGGCAAGTGCACGTCTCAGGAGACTGAATTCTCAAGTGTGGATACAAAAGGGAGACGACCTCAAATGCTGGTCAGAACAGAGGTGGGTGGTGCTGAGCCTGCTCCTGCCCTCCACCCCCACCCCCACTCCGTTTGCAAGACAAAGAGGGGCCTGTGTGTCCAGCTAGAGGCTGGGATGTGTTTCTGCTGTCCACCACCACCCTCTCTGTGCTTTAAACACTCTCCAAGGTCTCCTCCCTTCACAATCTCCCCTGGCCAATCACAAATGCAAAACCTGCATTCCCAAATTTCATTAAAACCTTGACCTCAGTTTTTCCTGTGCCTTCTCATCACATTCTTGTCTTTATTTCCCCCTCTCCTGTAGCTCCCCTTTCTGGGGCAGGGATCCAAAGACCCTTTAGACCAAGGGGCAAGTGCCAAGACAAGGGGCACGAGGCCCCAGCACAAAGCTGATTTGGTGGCTGTGGAAAGTGTTGCTCAGAGGTGGGTACATTCAGATCTTGTTAGGTTCAATGGGGGACCCAAGCTCAGAGCAGATATTTTTTGGAGAACCATAATATGACAGGAAACAGCAGCTGAACAAGGTCTTACAGCTACAACTGGAGAGTTATGGTGTGATGAGCAACCACAGCCAATGCTTTTAAACAGATCCCGGGACTATCTTGGGTCCATCAGCTCAGCACCACCTGAACTGTCACTTCTGGAAATAGATGGTTTATAATTTTGTTTTCAATGATGAAAAAATATTTACATTTGTCCACGGGGGAGTGTAAATTCTGTCTCCAGGGGGTTTCTCATCCCCATGGGTATGAGCAGCCTCATGCCCTGGCTGATTCTCCGTCAGTGAGCTCCACCAGGGTGAAAAACAGGCCAGATGTAGACACTGGGATTTCCTCAAGAGCCACTGCCGTTGGCTGGGTCTCTGAGCACACCCTTTGCTGGCTATGAGACGCACCTTGTACACTGCAGCAGAGGCCCTCTGGGTCCAACCCATCAGGAGTTCAGGGAACGAGCAACTGAGCACCTGTATGAGCATGCCAGCCCTTGGGCCACACTGTGGTTCTTGGCTGTGACGTTTGCCTCAGCAACTACACAGGTCTGGAACCACAAATGACATGGAGGAGGTGAATGAGGAACAGTCTCCATTTCCCAGTCCCTGTCCACAGCCCATCTCTCCTCTCCAGCATGCCCTGGTCTCCAGCAGAACACCAGCCAGACCTGTGCTCCCCACCGACCCCACCCCGGCAGCCCTGCCCCAGCCCTGCCTCCCTGTGCCATGCCCGGGGTGCTGCCTGCTCCCCCAGGCTTCACCCAGGGACTCACTCTCCAGAAGCAGCTCACACAGCTGCTCTTGCTCAGGCAGCCCCAGGCTGCTGCATTTTCCTGCCCTCGTTAGCAGCACTCTGATGTAATTTATGGTTTTTTTATTTCTTGACTACTGTAAGAATCATGTTCTTCCTCCAAGTAGCACCAGCCAGAAATTGCAGCTTCTGCAAAGGCCTCGTCCCTGCAGCATCCCCACAGCATGGACCCACACTCCCTCTTTGGATCTGTCTTGTACTGGGAGAGCCCCTCCCAGCAGCCCCGACCTGTGGCACACACCTTGTAACAGGGCCCAGGGCAGCCTGCTTCTGCCCTTTCCGTGAGCACTCCCCCCTGACATGAAGCAACCTACAGCAGACACAGCTGGGGAGCCTTCCTACACCTCAGCAAGAAAATAAGGCCAGAAGAGGCTGAGCTCAGCCAGCCTGACCTTCTCCTGTAGGACATGATGGGCCCAGGGAGGTGGGTCTGGCCAAAGCATTGGTCCTTGGATGTATCAAAGATGTGGAAAAGCCATCCCTGTCTCATCTGGCCCCAGCAGTGGCTCTCAGGGTTTGGTGACACATTGCTCAGAAACAGAGCCTGCCTTCTTATGTGAAGGGGACATGGCCAGTGGCACTGA
>NW_008592827.1:0-23390 GCF_000691845.1 Merops nubicus | reverse complement strand
CCGCGTGAGCAGCTCTGTGGGAGGACAGAGATCACTTCAGATGCTGAATACTTTAAGGCGAGAGTGCGGCGCTGAGGCTGGCTACTTAAGTAAGAGATGATGGATTCCTGCAGAATCCTTTTTCTCACTTTTTGAAGGCATTTTAGGGAGACAGTCTTCCTAAGGGGATTGAGGTCATCACTCTTCCCTTCTGAAGACCTGGTGAATTGCCTCTCGGACACTTTATCTCGTGAATGACATGGTGTTCAGTCAAGGGGTTCTGCTGACGGCATGAGCCGCGCGAGCACGGTGCGGTTTGTGAACATCAGCAGAATCTGAGATTGAAACACCACCGTAGCGTTTGTGATTTAGTCATGGAACGTAAAGAATTTTCAACAGTAAATGCGTTGGGTTTTGAAGTATTTTTATCCTCTGCAGAGTTTTAACTTAGATGGCAATGGGATATCAGTATTCATTTTATAGCATTTTTTCCGGGAGATATTTTCCCTATTTTTGCCAGTCTGATGCTATTCGCATTCAGTTTTTCTGTTATCACTAACTGTAGAAGCAGTCCTAGCAGAGTTTGCAGAAATTGCTTTGTCTGTGCTTTACGCCTCCACTATTTATTGGTTGACACTATAATATGATTATTTTTTCTGTATCCCTGTTAAAAATACAGCTTTGAGAGATACTATCCCAAGATGCAAAATCTGCAGTTTTCTCCTACTGATGAATTCGTAGGAGAACAACTGGTTTTTATTACAGGTAGCTGATTTGAAAATTATTCCTTTGGAAGTTGAAGATTAAGGAGTGTTGGATATTTTCTTATATTTATGAAAGCTAGCTCTCAGATCTGCAATAAAACAGTAGTAATATTTCCTCAGAGGTAATGCGGAGCCGTCCGCACCGCGCGCCGCTTTCCCTGCCGCTCGCCTCCCCGCCAGCGTCGCCTGCGTGTCTGGAGCACGGTGCTCGTTCCCCGGCTCCGTTCTGAGGAGGCTGAGCCATCGTCTCGTGGTTCCCCCTCTGCGGTGCGGCAGAACGTGACCCCTCCTCACGGGGGGCTGCGGGAAGGTGGGGCGGAGGAGCCCGCAGCGCCGCTCCCAAGCGATACACAAGGCTGGGTACCTTCCTCACCTCTTACAAATATGCCTCTGGTCTGAGATCTTTCTTTTGGGGGTGGCTTCTGCTGGTCCTTCTCCCCTACGGTGTCACAAACAGGAGAGAAGCCCAGGTAGTACTTCCCAAACTGCAGCTTGCTCAGCTTGAGTATCTTTTCTAGATCAGTGTTTCATAACAAACCTAGCATGGCTCCTTGGCTGGCCTGAGTGTTAACCAGGATGAATAATTCATCCAGAGGTTCTGCCAACCGTGGCCTTGCTCCACGCCAGCAGGGAATGGCTCTGTCAGTGCAGGTAGCAGCAGAACGTCCCGCCGGGTTGGGAAGGGGTCACTCCTGGGGAGGATAATGAGGTGGATTATTGGAGCAGATGAAGTTCTAGAGTAGGCCTTCAGGTGGGATTTGAAAGTCTGGAATTATTTCATTTGGTTAGGCTCACAAAAGATGGTACGAGAGAGAAGTTTTAATAGGACAAGAAACAAGTTGCTTAACTTGCCATCTGCAATGCATCTCCATTGGCAATATGTGCCTTTGAGCGGTGTATTTGGCCACTGAGCTGGAAAATTGTTATCAGTTGTGGAAGGGCTATTTTTAGTCAGCAACATCTGTGGAACACCATTTCCTCAAACTTTCTGTATCTTTTGACAAGTCAGCCAGATGTGACTCACTTGAGCATATTGGATGGAGAGGAAACAACCAAGTGCTGTGTTTACCAGGAATGCAAACATGACCTTTTCCACACGAAGGCAGCCTTTGTTCCCAGCCCATGGAAGAGGCAATAAGGAGAGATTGATTCTCATCGTTGGTGTTATGAACCAACAGTTCAGTGTTTTGGTACTATGCTCTTGCAGGAGTCATCTTGTACAGACTTGTGCAAAAGTTCCATTTCCTCTCCTCTCATTCCAGGGCTGAAGGGGATGGTGGCTGACGACCGCGTTCCTGTTCTCGCCCCGTTCTTCTGTACCGAGGCTGGCTCCAGCCCTGGGTTTGGGTCTGCCTTGGAAACTTGTTCTTGCCTCAGTGATGGTTCTTGCCTTTTCTACAGCATCCAGCTCTGGGAGCAGAGCATTTCTGCGCAACTTAGAGTCACCAAGAGCACTGTGCTTCAGTTAGATGTAGGGTTTGGTTTTCTGTCTATGTGATGGACAACTTGCTGCAGAGAGCCTCCTCTCCTTGCCAGGTAATGAAGTGCTGGGGTTTAAGCCCCCAGCCCTGAATGAGGGTTGGCATGTGGACGATGTTCACAGGCAGGCAGGAAAGCCCTTCCTGATTGGTTTCACCCAGGGTCTGGCTAGCCTTGGGTGGGAACCGATTAGGAGATCACCACCAGGTGCCCTGCCTTTGGCATCAGCATCAGGTGTCCCGCCTCCAAGTTAACAGCATAAAAGCTGACTCTGCCTGCAGTGGGAGCTTACCTGTGCAGTGAACATGCTGTGTAGGGTCCCCCACCTGCCTCCTGTAGGCAGAGTCCCCAGCGGCAGCAGGACATCAATACGGCCGGGCACAGAGGAAGGAGTAATGGCGTGGTCAGTTGGACTGGTCACCTGCATCCCCGGTCAGTTCTCTCCTGCCTCTGCTGCACCCAGCGTTGTGAGTGAATTTATAAACCTGTTATTCTCCAGTGGCTGGCCACCTTGGGTCCCTTGCATATGATTTAAGACCAGAGGGAGGGATCTGGGACAAGTGGTCAGTGAAAGAGGTAACGAGCCAGGAAGCTCTTGACCACCATTGGTTTATTATAAATAATGAAGGCATCTTCTTTTTGCTGAAGCTGTTTGGGTGCCTCCAGTTCAGAGGCTGTTGCAGTTCCACAGCTGAGTTACTATTATTTCCTGAAGCTGGTGGTTGGCTGGGTAGCCACAGCTCTGCAGCTCAAAGCCCTGAGGCCATCACATATGTCCGGCATGGGAGGAGATCAGCTGTGTTGGAGTGGCTGGCAGCTCAGGGTGCTACCAAGTGAGAGTGGGACCACCAAGGGCTTAAAATCAGTTGCTAACAGCTCTAATCATAAGCAAATTTCAGTACTGTTTAAAATTCGATAGCATAAGTTAACTCCCAAGCAGTATGCTCATCGCTTGCTCCCTGCCCTCACGCAGGCATGTGAGGAGGAGAGCAGCCCCTGAGGCTTGTGGCAGCTCTTTGAGAATGTTTGGTGTGGTCTTTGTAGTCCCAGTATGGTTTCTGAACCGTTGCGAGCAGAAATGAACTAAGAAGCGTAGGCTACAGGAGCTGAATGGTGCAGTTTTACTGCATGAAAGAACTCACTGAATTAAGGGCGTCTTATCCTTTAACACAGCTTAGTCGAAGCAAATAAGCCCCCAAAAAATATTACCTGCCAGGCTTCAGCTGGGCTGTTAGAACAGGAGTCAGACCTTGACATTTGATGTCTCTGAAACAGGTTTTGGCTTAAATTCAGTTGTTTACTACTGCAGTCAGGAGCAGATTTGTTAGACAGGGCTAATTATATGTGCATGTTCCAAAATCATTTGGAAACTGTAACATTTGTTGCTTTTCAAACGCTTTAAAATATGCAAATATTTCATGCAATGAAGAGAGCTGATTTTTGCAAGAATCCACAAATGGCGTTAAAGCCAAACACGACTTCAGAGGCGGCCCAAGCAAATCCACGAGATCCCCTGGAAGGAGCGGGGAGGAGGACGGGGAGGGTTCCCTGTCAGGGCTGTTGGCTGCAGACGTGTAATCCCGGATGAAAACTGAGCAGGTGGAGCAGTTGCTTACTCCCCGTGGTAGGAATTTGTTAAACAAGTGGTGGGAAGATTACCAGGGACCGTGTCCAACTGCAGGTGCAGCAATGTGTGGTGGTGTTTCCTGGCCGCTCTGCACTGCGGGGGGCTCGTGCCGTCGTGGCTGCGCACGGGGCCGAGTGGGGCCCCCCCCCGCCAGCCAGCACAAGCTCCAACCTTGCAAACTGGAGTCCCTCACACCATGGTATCTTGGATGTTTGTGGGTTTCTAATGCCTAAGCCGTTAGCTTGTGCTGCTCAAATGCCATGCGTGTGGAGGGGAAGCACGGTTAGCTTCCCTGGGAAGCGGGAGCTCAGCGCCTGCCTCGCCTTCCCTTCCTCTGGGTCGTGTGGAGCTTTACAGGAAACCTGTGGATCTGTGGCTTTGGGACGTTTTGCTGAAGGTCCAACCTCCCCAGACCGCTTGAGCAGAGAAGAGACTGGTGTTGTATCCTGGGTGCTGGGATTCAAAAGCATTTCCTTCAGAGCAGGAGGCGTCTCAGGAGAAAACCTCCTGAGGAGCTGTCGGTACAGTTGGAGTCACCAGTGCCTTGCGTATTGTAAGTCTGGGTAATTTTTTTAAAAGCCTACGTGTTTTGTTTGTTTCTTTGCTGGAAACCATGTCATCTGCCAACCTTTCCGAAATGTCATGATGTAATTATTTTAACAGGCAGTCTGTGCTCCTTTATTTGGGGGATATTAACCTTTCTAAACAAAAGAAATGTTAATATACATTGGAGACGCAGCTAATGGGATTTCATTTTTCTTATTAGAACAGACTTGAGTTCTCTTTTTAAATTATTGTGAAAGAATGCAGCAAGTCAAGTAATTGCCTTCAGCTAATCCACGATAGCAAATTTGAACGTGAATATCCAGATCAGCCTGTATGGATTGGAAGTAGTAATGTGATTTTCTTGTTTTTTATTTGCTTTGGCTAAACAATGTGGAAGGATGATATAAATTCATTGAATTCGAAACAAAGAGAATGCTAATTATTAAGGCGCCGAGTTCTGATATGCCGTAAAACGTGCTGTTTAATTTGCAAAGCCTGTTGTGGCCTATTTTATATTTCATTGCATCTGAGTAGCAGGAGAGTGTCCCAAACATACCAAGTTTGATTCAAAGCCTGTCCTTGTTTTAGGTGCAGTGTCTTTCTCAATAGCCCTGAAATTGCAGCTGGGTTTATGGGTGAATGGCTCCTAATTTCAGAGGCTTCAGCTCTTTTTGGTGCCTCAGAGGCCACTAGTCAGCTCTTGGGGAGGTGCCTGGTGCCTCCTGCATTGGGAAATGGAGGTTCTACCAGAGACAAGGTGCTCGTGGGCCGCATGGCTTTGAGTCTGTTTGTATGTGTTACAATAATATTTTACAGAGCTTGGCTCAACTCCGCTGTGTTAATTAAAAGTTTATATATGTGCAGTTCGTACTTAAAGCTGTGTGCTGCTTACCAAAGAGCCATTTGGCTCACGATGTTATTTTCGGTGCAAACACGATTGCTTTTAGGAGCTGATGCTGCATTTAAAGCCAGTCTTCTTCGCCCATAGTACCTTGCGGTTGGAACGCGTCGAGATAAATATCCTAGGCTCTACAGGATGTATCTTTCAATCTTGATTTTAAAGGAACATTTCCGAGTGCTTTATTCACCTTGCTTTGTCTGCAGCGAGCCCGGTGTCTTTTGCAGTGCTGTAACGGCCTCAGCACCTCTGTTGAAGTTCCAGAGGAGCTATGCTTGCCGTTAACAAATACATAATAGAATTCAATAGAACCCCTTGATGCATAAAGGAGGATAAGTGGAAAGCAAAGTCGATTACATGTCTGGGAGAATATTTGTGCCTGATTTATGTTCTAATTTTAGTATTGGGTTTTCTTCGTGATAGTAAAATGTCACATTAGCATGGTCACATTTTCATCTAATGTGCTGGAAACAAATACTGGTGCTGAGACTGCACTTCGGGCTCTCCTGAACTTCTAACCTGATGACTTTCTTACAGAAATGGTCTTGGGGAAAGCAGTCTTTCTTCCTACATTTTTTGAAGGAATGCTTGGTTAGTAGTTTCCTTCTTTTTTCCTCCCCAGCCTCACAAACACCCAGGAGTAGCCAGCTCCTCACAAGCTGCTCGGGGAAAGCTTCCTCCCATAGCTCCTCCTGGCATTACAGCATCGGGGTGTTCATTAGGGGCTGAAATGAAACAACCTCCACAGCCTCAAGACTTCTAAGTGTCAAACACACAGAGCTGCTCCAATACACAGGCAGAGGTAGTTCTTCTTGGCACTTGGGATTTGCATCAGCTTCTTGCTGATCAAGCCGTCCCATTAAACATGGCATTGTGGATTTCTTGGTGCCGTGAGCTGTGACTGGAACCTCCAGGCTTGGCCTAAGCTTTGGCCACTGTGGCTGCCTCCTGTGAGAGCTGCTGGTGGAAAGCTCCAGAGATTTCATCTTGCGCAGCACCGGGGACTGCTTCTGAACTCATGATGATACACAGGAATTGATAACTCGTCTTGTGGCTGTAGGAAGAAAATGAGTATTAAATTTGATTAGTAAAGGACAGGTTTCAGCCTGGTAATTTGCAGTCTTTATTAGCAAACTTGTAATACTTATCTGTAATGCTAGAAGCTTCTTTATTTGGGCAACTTCTGCAGCTGGTACCATCTTTTTTTTTCAGGAAAAGAAGTGCTGGTATTCTTATCTCAAGCAAAGCTCATTACGGCTCCGGGATCGCTTTCGCTTCTACACGGTGCCTTTCTCTTCTTATATGCCACAGATGAGTCACGAGCCTGTTTTGATTCCTGGTGGTTCTCTACATGCTCTGCCAAATCCCCCAAGATTTCTTTTTGAGATGATGCTCGGCGCTTAACCACGACTTAAAGCCTGTCCACAGATTTTATGTGGGATTTTTGGGTTTCTATCAGGCTGTGAAACACGCTGTGGAGAAAATAGTAGCCATATGTAGTATACTCTTGTCAAAAGTTGGGGGAAGCTGTGGAGCAAAGTTTTCTGAAGGCTCATTGGAGTGAACTCAGACCTGCAGTGCTGATGTGCTGAAAGTGCTGCAGCGAGCTGCTGGCAGGGATCAATCTTCCCTGGAGCTGGGTGATTTTGGGAACAGTTTGTTATTGCCAGCGTGCCTTCGGGCCGTTAGCCGCCTTACCCGCCGCGGATACAGCACGGGTGTCGGGAGGCGCTGGCCGAGGAGGGGACCTGCCGGTGAGGGTTGGCCAAGGCAGGGTGCTGCGGGTGCTGAGGGCCTGACAGAGGCTCCTTCTGAGCGGCGAGGAGAACGTGGAGATTGATTATGCAAATTCTCAGTTTAGAGCTGCGTGGTGCTCGCTTGGGATGGCGCAGTTAAAAGTTGTGCTGCTTTTGTAGATAAACACTAAGACATCTGCTTTCAACTTCACATTCTTTAACCTTGTTTTATTCCTTGCTGAGTGCTGACACTTTCAAGGCAGATGAAAATCAGCCTAAACTTAGCAGTGAGTGAAGCCCCCTCTTCCTCCCCCCTTCATGCTACCCGTTCCAGGCGCGGCATCTATATCCTTTTGATTAGTTTTGCCCTTGGTTTCTGCTTCAGATGTGAAGTTTGCAGGGCGATGATGACGAGAAGCCTGGGTTTTTTTTGTTTTTTTCATTAGGTGCCCTTAGCATCCCTGCAGCACGGCTGACCTGATGGCAGGCTGGCAGAGTGCCTGGCACAGAGGGTGCGAGCTGCTCTGGGGTCCCACCCACACGCCTTGCCAGGTTCCCGCTGTGTTCCTTAGCGGGGTGTTAGGGAAGGGTGCCCAATGTAGATGGAACTCTTGAGGTCATCTTCAGTCTCTTCCAGATGTGTATCTGTGGACAAACCACTCTCTGCTTGTTCATCGTCTCACTTGGGACTTCTACACTGTCCTTGAGAGAGGTGGGGTTTCTGTACATCTCCGTGCAGGACGGAGCCACTGATCTCTGGAACTTTCCCAAGCAGGAACAGAGTGTCAGACGCTACGTTGCAGTATGGACAGACTGCAGGTCCTTGCTGCTCCTCCAAGAACCTCTCCTCAGATGGTCTCCAGCTCATTTAGTCCCGTGGTTGGTTGTTTGAGCAGGGATTAATTATTTTGCTGTGTTGTGATGGCTATTCAAACCTGAGCCCTCAGGGGAAGGGATTTTTTAAGGCTGCTGAGCCTCAAGATTTAATTTGAACTCTTGTCTTTGCTTTTGGACTAGCAAATTAATTGATCCTTGATAGTTGCAGGCTCTGCTCCAAATAAAGAGATTACAGCTGCTTCAACTGTGCCTGGAACCAGACAGGCAAACAGGCGAGGTGGGTAATGCAGGACACCCAAACTCCCCCTCGTACTACTGGAAAGGGACACAGGAGTGTCTGGAGGTGATGGCGTCTGAGTTTGGGCATCCCGTTCTATTGCAGGGAGCACTGGGATAGGTTCTGCTCCCACCTGGCCAGTCCTTTCCAGAGAGACCCCGAGGAGCTGCTCCAGAGCTGACCGGCATGGTCGGTCTGGTGAAGATGAAGAGCTGCTCTCTCCTCTCTCTGCTGCCACTTGATTGTTCATTGTTCTCCAGCCTTTCATCCAGCACCAGTTGGTTTGCATTTCTAATAAGGAGAAATCGGTGACATGTCAGGATTAAATAACCCCCATTGGTTGTGAAATTAAGCCCTCTTGAGTGTTAAAATGCTGCTTAGATGGCAAGCATGCATTTCTATTATTAGGCTTAAAGATGCAGCTGAAAAATGAGACTTGCTGTCCTGTTATCTGCTCCTGTAGCCACTTGAACTCGTGGGTGTCTCTCTTGGAAGCGAATGCACCTGTGTAAATACTTTTATCTGGCGCAAAGCAAAGGCCAGGCCAGAGCTGAGCTGCCATGGCAGCTGGCACGAAGCCACCCTGCCGCCGAGCGGGACGTGCCAGGCGAGGGGAAACTGCTCCCAGCAACGTCATGGCAAAGGGGAGCAGCCTGGGAGGGAAGGCACGCTGGCTGTGGGGGCACGGGGGCCAGCTCCTCTGGTGCCTGTGGCAGATGCCACGCTGCTGCTAAATGCCTGGCTAAAACATTTTGGGTGCCGTGGCTGAAAGACACACTGGAGATGTTCATGTTAACTATCAGCACTGTGCACAGGCCATTAAGCCTTTTGCTTTTTAGAAGACTCTACCTGTGATCTTTGCTTTAGAGTCACAAAGGACGACTGTAGTGTTTTGAATTCAGACTGAAACCAGAATTTCCCTGACCCAGATCTCATCTCCTTATTACTGTTTTAAAGAAACTTAGGACGTCTGTAAATTCTCTTACACAATTGATAGTTTTTTTAGCTACTACACTGGCAACATTCTTCAGCATAACATAGCAGTCCTCTCCAGTGTGATGGATTGGCAGTGGCTTTTAGGTCCTTTATTAACTTTGTTCCCGAGGAATCAAATTAATCTCCTATTATAGCATGGCAGAACCTGCACATACAGCTATTTTTTTCTGGTAGCTGTAGTTCTTAAGGTAAGTTAAAGTTATTTCAGTTGTTACTTATCTTGGGAATGATGGTTGTGACAAATGGCCAGTGTAATTTCTTTCTGTAGGAGATTGATATAAAGTGAAGATATTATATGGGCTTCTCAATGAATTCATAAATTTTTAGATTGGGAACACTGAGTAAGATAATGGAAACATTTGCCATGACAAGAAGATAGACAATTGTTTTCTGAACTTGCCAGTGCCATAAACTGAAATTTGGCTGACAAACTTTGTCCGCAGATTTTTGTTGCCTTGTACTTTGGACAGGAGGAGAAAATAATCCAAGAGGTAGAGATTGCTGGGGTTTTTTTTGCCTTTTCGGCTGTGTAAGTGAGCTGTGAATCAAGCTGTGGGGTGAGCTGTGGGTTCAGGGGCCAGTGTGGGGCCTTGGGAGCTGGGAACACGGCGGCTGGTCCTGGTGTGTCCACCTCAGGGGGGACGCGGTCTGGGAGAGCTCTGGGGACACTCAGAAGCAGCTCTGGGGCAATGCGTGTGCTGGCACGGCCAGGTCTTGGGCATGTCGTGTTATATAAAGCAAACAGCAAAATGCTGCTTGGGTCTCTTTTCCAGCAGTCCCTTTTCTGCTAGGTCAAAAGGATAATGATGTTTGGTTTAAAGCCCAAGTCACACGCAGGGATGAGCCTTCCTTAACTGTCTGTTGGCTGATACTGGCTGGAGAGCAGAATGGACATCCAGAACTGAAGTGACTTGGCGTGGAGCTGCAGAGCAACCTCTTAGGCAGTGCCAGGGGTGGTGATGGGATTAAAGCCTTTCTCCAAATCCTGGTCAGGCTCCGTGCTCTCCGTGCTGGCTCGTTTCCTTGTTGCCAAGGTCCTCGTGGATGTGGGCAGCAGGCAGCTAAGGGTACGATCCGGCCTCTTCCACAGTATCACTGGTCATATTCTTCTGGCTTGATTTTGAGCCAGGCGACACCGGTGCGAGGCCTGTGAGGTTTGCTGTTGTGCAGTTTTTTCTGCATGAAATGAAGTTTTATTTAGCATGATGTTAATTGGGTATTGCCCTTCAAAATACATCCGATGATCCTTTTAGTTTGCAAGAAGGATGAGAAAGGAGCAACTCAGTTGGAAGGCAGAACTGACACTTGTGGCTCCCAGACTGCGTCTGCAGTGCTTGTACTTTCATTTGTAAGAGGGAAGGAAAGTTTGGCTTCAGATTTTGCCAGCTATAAAGAAAATATTTTGATATGAGCTCATGAGTCATCAGAGATAAAAGAGAGGAAGCCTGAGCACTTGAGCTGTGTGTGGCTTCCCGAGCAGCAGAGGAAGAGGCTGAGTCTGAAGTATGGTGTGCTGAGGAGCAGCTTGCTCGTTTCTGTGCTGCCAGTGTCCCCAGGCCTGGGACGACGTGGTACCTGCATGGTTCCCCGTGTCTTTCCAAGGGGCAGGGCTGCAGTGTCTGCCCTGAGCTACCACCGTGCCGCCTGGCTCAGTCAGAGCATCTCACAGCCCTGACCCAGTACAGACTCCTGAGCAAAGACAGAGCACAACTGAGTTCTCCAGAAGGGATGAATGACCTCCCTGTGGTCCCCTCCTTCATCTGTACAGGTCTTGTGTCCAGAATTCACCAGGACAGGGGAACAGGAATTGCAGTTGGGCCGGCTTTCTACCCAAGGGCATGAACTTGGATAGTCCTGCAGGGTTTGGGTGCCTTTCGACGTCTGTGCCCCTCAGGAGGTGGGTGCTTCTCTGAGGATGCTCTTCAGCCATTGTCCAAAGGGCTGTGAGATGGAGAAGTGTCAGGGGAAGAGGTTTGGCCCATAAGAGCTTATTTCTTGCCACCATGTCTCATTTGGAAGAGCAGGCGGCTTGGAGTGATGCCGGCAAGCTGGCTCCTCCGACTTCGAGCCACGGCCGGCTGCTGCTGAGCGGTCGCGCTCTTTTTCCATCTGCTTTCTGGCTTGCTTGGTGTAACCTCCTGACACTGTGGGCAGGACTGCAGGCTCCGTCCAGCTGGACAGACTTGGAAGTTCTGTTGTATATTGTTTCCCCAGGAGGTGGGTTTTTTTTGAACCCCAACAGGCTTTGGTTGCAGGAGATTTCTGAAGTTTCCATGTCTTGCGGTGCTCCCTAAGCGACTGCGCATCTAAACTCAAGTGAAACTTTTTAAAGTGTTTTTATCCCATAATACTCCAAATTGGCTAGAGACTGGATCTTATTAAACAGACTGGCAAACAGATTGGCATAATATTAAATCAGAATTTATGATACCTGGAGGGAGGAGCCCGTGAGGCGCTGCAGGGACTGGTGTTAAACCAGCTTGTTAATAAAGGTTCTGTAAATAAAAGGGGAGCGTGAGGTGGGGGGAGCAGCTGATTAATCCTCGGGGAGTTTTTGGGGAGGTGCCACGTGTGTGGGAGAGCAGCAGAGTGACACAGTGTGCCAGAGCAACTCAAAACAGAGCGAGGAATTGCCTCGAAACGTTTTAAAGGCTCCAGCTAGGCAGTATGGACCGTCTCCTTTTGGAGAGAGACTGGGAAGGGGTGCTGGGCAGGCAAACGGAGGGCCCAGGGAGCGTGAGAAGGCCCTTCCAGTTGTCATTCTTGATGTAGCATTTTTTAAATGATGCTAATTTGGCGTTCATCTTTCATTTGTTGGCTAGCTGTTCAGAGAGGAGAATTTTTTCATTTTCCCTCTGCTTCTGGACAGTTACTGTCACAAAAATAAGCTGCGTGTCTCATGAGATGGTTGCGGGAAAAGCGGCTCTTAGAATAAATAAAATAAATGTGCGTAAAGCTGAGGCAGGTCAGGAGAGGAGGACAGAAAGGGAAGGGTCTCTTTTGGAAAGCAGGTCGTCTGCACCTCTCTGTGCCTCCCTTGAAGGCTGGATCCAACGCGTGCCGGGGAGGGAGCACGCCCGCACGACACCGCTCATTTCCTTCAGCACAGAACTCTGAATATTAATTGGAAACCATATCAGTGTGCTGGCTATGTGGTGACATGCAAATGAGTAGAATACTTTGGTCTTCTAGGGACTGTTTGTTCAGTATAATTGCAGCTTTAAACAAATTCAGTGGCCAGAAAGCTGTAAAACATTTGTAGGGAAGAGCATGCTTTTAATATTCATCTTCTTTAAGTGTCACCGAGTGACATCTGAGATGAACTGGGCAGAGATGGGTGCCAGGCAAAATACAGAGCGGCGAGTCTGGCTTCCTGATCTGTATTCTAGATGGAAATTTTAAATTAGTTTGAGATTTTAAAACAGATTTTTAAATGCCAGGCACATAAGAGGCAGAATCGATATTAATATTAATAGGCTTAACAAGATATTTAGTGAAATATTTGTATAATTTCATTTTCTTCATAAGCAAGGCAGAAAAGCGTGGCGTGGCCACGGGGCTCCTGGGGACCTCGGTCACGTGGTCCGGCCGATGTCCCTCGACCCACTGAACGTTGTCACGGGTGGCTGGATCCCCCTCGACGGCCGCACAGGTGCTCTTGCCCCTTGAGTGGCGTCGCCTTGTCCGTAGCGTTCCAGTCCCCGTGGGGGCCCCGGCGCTGTGTTTTGGGGCAGGGGCGCGTGGCCGAAGCTGATGGAACAGGTGAGTCCTGGGCTGCTCCGTGGCATGGCTCTTAATGGGGCAAGGAGCAATTAGTGCAGCTTGCCCCTGGTAAAGGGTGAGGACTTGCTTCCTTGAGAGCCTGCAGTCCCATGGCGAGGAGTGCTCCTCCAAGCAAAGAAGAACTCGGAAGAAGTGAGAGTGGGATCCTGCAGATATAAATAAAATGAGGACAGCAGCAAGAGGAGGAGGAGATGGGAGAAACTGAAATATTAATGAAGATCTAAAGCACTGCACCTACACTGAGAGCAGTGTGATGTTCTTGCTCATCTGTTCATGTTGAGCTAGCTGGAGCTTTAAATTTTAAAGCCTGGGTGGAGAAGAGGGGCAAGGTTAGGCAGCTCATTAGAGTGCTGTAGTTGCACTCACAGCCGGCTTAATAGCTCTAAAGGGAAAGAAGCCCTCGTACTAGGGATTTAGCAATATCCGTGTGTCTGAGCCTTGTCTGTTAAGCATCAGTCTGTTGTCCCCAGGGTCTGCTGCTCCAGTGCTGCAGCTCTGCCTGAGAGGAGGATGAGGCTTGTGGATGGGACATCTCAGCTGCCAAAAGCCTGTCCATGATGGGGACTGTGGGACCAATGGCAGGACACCCCTAAACAAAATAGCCAGTACTCACGGGGCCTTGATGAGCTCAGGGAGGCAGAGTAGGGTATTGGGGTGAGGTATGTTCATGAGCAATCTGCCCAGATGGTGTGATGGTCCATGGGCTTGCGAAGCAAAACCACCACCCAAGGTCTTCTGCAGCAAGTGCTTGGTGGTGATTGCCCCACTGGGTCTGTTGAGCATCGTGCGTGGGGCTGCGGCGAGTTCCCGCGCCGGGCGCTTGCTGCGGATGGATTGCTTCACCGTGGCTGAGGTGGCACCGGTGAGGATGCTCTTCTGCAGAAGTCATCAGTGCAAGAGGGGTGTGCTGGCACTTCTCTGGAGCTGCTGCAGGTACCTGTCAGCTCTGTTTTCTGCGTCCTCTTTTCAGCAAGGAGTTTGCCTCCACCTACAGGAAGCAGATAGCAAGAAAAAAAACCCATAATCACAAATACCGTCTGTTAGTCCTCATATTTCAGAGGAGTACTGTAAAGCATCTCATCAGTCCCCATTGCTGTATGAAGCTCTCAGATGTGCTCCTGAAAGGTGCCATGGTAGTCTGAAGACTCCGTACCCATTAGACAGGTTTTAATTCACCTTTTCTCATAACCCAGGCTTCGAAAGAAAACACGCAGAAGCTGACAAGGTAGTAATTGAATTTTGGTTGGCGCATTAGTGAGACTTCCGCTGGGGTTCATGGTTGAAAGACAAAGCAGATATTTCTGAGGAGAGCAATAATGGTGCTGGAAGGTTTGGGAAATAGCAGTGTTGTGGAAGGCAGTGCTGAGCGTGGGCTGGCTGGAGCGGTTGGTGGGGAGCTGGCTCGCTCTGCTGCCCGTGCACGGGGAGGGAGGACCAGGGCTGCTCCCATCTGTCACAGCCGGCAGGCTGGGCAGGCGCTGCAGAGGAGCGGCTGTGCCGGAACCCCCTCTGCACAGAGAAGCGGTTACAGGAGGGGGAGGGGGGCCCCAGGCCGGCAGGAGAGTGGTGCCGGTGGTGCTGGCTCTGGGGCTGGGGTTGGGCTAAGCCATCCTGTTGCAGTCCAGTTCCACATTTACCACTCTGTTTCCCTTTGCTCTGCATGCGAGCGCAGGTGTCTCCTCTGTGCCTTCTCTGCAAGGGAACCTTTTGGTTCCCCTTTCATTCCTGAAATGGTGAGCAGCTTGGCTTGGTTTTCACCCACCTCCACCACTACATTTGAACAATCACTCCAATTTGGGTCCACATAAGTTGTTTGAATAGAACAGGTTCCTAATGGGGATGTCCCTGTACAGAGGACTTCTGGGACATAGCACACCAAAGTGCCTGGCAACGTTTAAATGTTGGCATTGCAGCCATACACAAATCCATGTGAAAACAGCCAGTGGGGTAGCCTGGGCAAAAACTCTTAGTTAGGATATTGTGGGTGGGCACGGTTTTTGGTGTTCTAGGTCTTTGGACCAGCATTCTCTGGGTGTTCTCCCGCCGTAGCCCCACCGCTGGCACACTCGTGCCGAAGGAGTGAGCCGTGTCTCAGGCTTTGCAGCCTGTTTGCTCCAACCCTCAGTCTAAAAGTCATGTCATCAGTCCCGTGTCACACTGCGGGAACGATCTTCTTGTTTGTTGGGCAAATCCTGCAGGGTTTGAGCGATGTCTGGGCAAAAGAAATTCCAGCCTCCGCATTTAATATACAGGCTACCTGACAGTAAAGCTGTGTGATGACCTTTATCTTTATGAGCTGTGAGAATTAAGGAGTTCTGTATTTTAGTTTAATTAAGCAATAAGGCATAACAGATGGTGCTTTTCTGGGTGATTACTGAACGTCTCTGGTTTGACTGAGAAGTGCAGTAACACCGTGGTCGTAAGCGTATTGTAATTTGAAATATTTGAGACTTTGGAGAACATGTGTCTGCAGCTAGATACGTGTCATCAGTTCTGCTGCCAGCCGGACACCAGCACCTCTTGGCCTTCTGCAGCATTCCAAGAGATCGGTGCCAGTGTTTTCAGCTGGGTTTGGCCAGGGTGCTTGGGTGATGCTGGACCAGCCAGGACCTCGTACAGCTCGGCTGCCCTTATATAAGAGCAGAGTCATCTGCTTCCCCTTCCCATTCTTCCACAGTGTCCGAGTATGAAATTCTGTGGGAAACTAGTCTTGTTTTATTAACTGCCCTGGGCAGAGGCGAGTCTTTGATGTGTTCCTCTAATAAAACTGACAAATAAATTGCCCTAGAATTTCCAAAATTATACAGATTCAACTCCTCCCAGCTCTCAGTACTTAGAAACATCTTGCTGTAGGATTTACCAGCTTGTGGAGATCCCATTGTCACCAGTAATATGTGAGAGGCACAGTGGATGGGAAACCCAAACCCGTAACTCAGAATTTTTGCAGCCAGCTCCTGTCTTTGCAGATCAGGTACACCCAGAGCATCAAAGACCCGTGTTATTCCAATATTTGCACACTTAAATGGGGTCGTACATTAAAGATGCATTGTAATACGGTTGGCGTGTGGGCACTTGGACTTGGGAAGCCAAGAGGAGCTGAATTCATGGCAGGTTGTTTTTGTTTGATTTCCTTTCTTTTTTTTCCCTGACTACATGAGAACTGTGCATTTTCTCTGCTAGGTGTTTCTCTGCACACTTGCAGCTACCATATTTACTCCAGAGGATGTTAAAAAGCAGCAGAAGCAAGGAATTAATGGAGCAGATCTGGCCCGTCTGTGGCTCTTGGAGCAGGGGGCCAGGCAGTGAAGTCAGGCTGCAGTTTCTCCCGCTGGTGTGCCGTAACCTTCCCCTTCCCTTGCCCCCAACACCATCAGAGATGTGAATTGCTGGCAACCTGGCCCTGAACTTGCACTTGCACAGTATTTTAGATCGCTGACTAATATGCCTCAATTTTTCTCATTAATGGAGTATTTGAAATGATCAAAATGAAATAGATTCACTTACTGGCTGTAAAGTTGTTAGAAGGATGATCTATGAGGAGTTTTTAACAGGGCTGTAGTCTTTTCAGAGAAAATCACCAATTTGTCTCCATCTCATGCTGTTACAGGGAGATCCAGGACTGTACTTCAAATCATGAACTTTGAAAATCAACAGTTAGGCCAGAGAGCTGTAAATTTGGGGTTCGAAGGGCCTTTGTCCCTTTTTGACCTTGCAGCTCGGTTGATGAGCTGTTCCCTCGTTCGCTGCTGGGGTGGGACCTGCTGCCTGGGGTGGGACCTGCTGCCTGGGGTAGGACCTGCTGTCCCCGTCGGGCTCCATCCCCCGGCGCGGCCGTTTTCCCAATGGTGCACCGCAGCGAAAGCCAGTCCTTGGTTGCAGATGAGCTGGCTTCGTGCCGTTTCTGGAGACAATGTCCCGCTGAAATATCCTGGATTGGGCTGAGAAGAATAATTGCTGCTATGAAATAATTTTGCAATTACCGCTGTAATTAAGGGCGGTTTGTTAATGAGAGCGCTTGGTGAATAATGACTGCGGGGCACTCCGTCCTGCGGCTCCCCAGGCTGGCGCGGGCGGCGGTGGCCGGGGACACGGTGGCACAGCTGTCACGCTGGCGGGATGGATGGCAGTGCCCATCGTTAGCCCTCTGCCCCGGGGAACTGCTCAGGCAAGGAAAAATAAACTTCAGGTGTGGCGCCGAGGCCCGTGCTGATGACAGCTGCTGAAGGCCCCTTCCCGTGGTGCTGTGACGTGCAGGTGCCCTTTACTTGAGCAAGGCTCCTGCCTTGCTCACTTGTGAACCTCTGGGTACATTTTGTAGCCTTGTGAGCATTGTCACTTTGCTTATTTCAAGCTGGCTTTTCCAGATCCTGTTTTCCTTTTAGAACACAAACCACTACAGGTTTTTCCTTTGTATAGGTTAAAACAAAATAAATCGGGCAATTTATGCAAACATTTCTGTTTGCATGTTTTAGCGTACATACAACTGTTGACTGTAAACTCTGGCCTGATGTCTTCTGAGAACATTTTGCTGTGTTCAGGGACGAGACTTAAACTAGCCCAGCTTTTTAGAGCCTTGAGTGGAGGCAGCTGGCACTGGATGCATCATCTGTGGCTGGAGGTTCAGTGAGGGCTTTCTGATGCCAGGAGAGCCACGGTGCCAACACTGCCATTACTGCAAGTCATTTTCAGGAGCCTCCTGTGTTTTCTTTATGACCCGTGCCTTGTTATTAGTCATTTTTGGCTCTGTGGGGGGCTCATGAGCAGATTTTCTGACATGAGGTCAGGGTTAGGAGGTCTCATTGTCCCTAAAATGGGAGTGGCTTTCCCAAGAACTCCAGGTAGCAGGTCACTTTTCTGGTCTTTCAGGTTAGCAACAGGAAAGCAGAATTCCCAGGTGATGCTCTTTATGGACAGCCCTTAAAGTACTTCTGCCTGGGAGGGCTTGTTGCCTTATCCTGGTGGGAGCAAGGCTGGGAGAACCGGTGGGAGCAAGGCTGGGAGAACCAGTGGGAGAGACGGGAACAGGACAGGCTCCAGATTTGGTGGAAAGGAGGATGAGACTCTAGGTGCCAATTCAAACCCTAACAGCATGCACCATGCCGTTTCGTGTTTGAGCACAGCCTGGGAGGAAGAGCAGCACCTCTCCCGATTCCTTTGCTCTGCCGCAGCCTGGGAGGGAGAGGCTTCCACACTAACAGCAGTCCGGCAGACCAAGGAAATGTTTCTGTTGGCGTGTTGTTTTCGAGACCCAAGAATCTGGTGTGTTTACCAGCTGCACCGCTCTGTAACGCAATGCCTCTCGTCTTAATCGCATTTGCAAACACACCGGAGAGGCATGAACTTACCAAGCGTGCTTAGATGTGCACAGCAAGGTCTGTGGAACTGCTGAGGTGTTCATTTGACCATCACCGTGAAATAATTCGGGCCTGGTACGTTCAGTTTGCTCAAGCTGAGCTCGGTGAAGCACACGGAGGGGGACGTTCCTGCCGGGGCCGCCGAGGCTCGTGCCGTGTTGTGTGGAACACCGGCGTAAACACGGGGAAGCAGCCAGCCTGCCTGGGGTACGGGGCTTGTCAGGGGCTGTATAGATCTCCATAATGAAGATGGATCAGGTTGGTTCTCGTTGCCAGTTGCTCTATCAAAATAGTACTAATTACCGCAGTCGCACGTGTCACACGCTGCCGTCTCCTTCCTTGAAGCTTAACAGCACGTTTTGTACCGCTCACAAAAGATAAAATTGAGGCAACTTTTCCCATTCTATTTTTGGAGAAGTAGTTAGCAAAGGAGAAGGAAATTGATTTTGGTGTCAGAAAGGACATTTCTGACAGGAGCATACTTTGAAATGATTCAAGGCATCTGTTTCTGTTACAGACACCCAACGCTGCTAAGAGCTGTACCTAAATTAAACTGTTTTAAGATGTCAGCTCTGAGTATGAATGCAATTTACATCCCGGTGGCATGGTTGGAATTTTTATCATTTAGGGAACTTGCTCACTCTGTTTACGATCAAAGCCTCTCCCGTGGCAACTATTTCGGTTGGGCATACGGATCTTCAGGTGGGGTTTTGGTGCCTATGTGGGGATGGATGGGGCAGGGGGTGAAGGCACGGGCAAGCTTGAAGGAGCTTTGGGTGGGCTGTCTCAACAGCAGCTGGCTTTGGGATGGCAACTCTGTCACCTAGCTGTTACAATCTTCATCCTCATAAGGTTAAGCACCGGGGAAAAGCATTCCCCAGCCCCTTGGAGGTGTTCCTGCTGTCCACCGCGCTCTGCTGAGAGCCTGAGGAAGGCTCATGTTTCAAGGTGAACGTTAAATTAATATGAAAGACTTCTGGAACTCTACAATTAAAAGGTCTTTTACTTTGCCCACTTTAGACCAGATCTGATGGTTTATTGCTGGAGCCTTGGCTCCAAGCCTGGCTGACCTTGGATCCATGCCTTTTAAGTATCAGCAGGGTTTCTTGTGCACTGCGGTGGCCTTTTATGCAGAGAACAAGCCGCTATTGTGGCTACCGGCTTTGCAAAAGAATTCCTGATCCGCAGTGGGTGTTGGGGCACGCGGGGGTCCTTGATTTTCCCCTTACACGTGCATCTCACAGTTGGCGTTTATTGTGCCAGCACGGTGTTTGTGAATGTAGATACGGTTACTATTGAGGTACTTATCTTAAGCTCTCCGAAATGACTCAGGGCACATGGAAGAGTCCAGAAAGGGCTTTTCCAGGTCTGGAAATTCAGTGTCCGGCTGCTCCAGTGCCCTCCATATTTCCAGCTCCAATGCATCTTTGGCAAACGCTCCAGAAATGGCCACCAAGCTGCTTGGATCCCCTTGAAATCAGCTTTCCACGTTCCTGCTCCACATGCCTGAGTTACAGCCCAGGCAGTCAAAGCAAAGCATTCCGTTTGTATTGAAAATCCCAGAATCTCATCTTAAAAAGGGGCATTAAACGTGCTGCTGCTGTTCTGGGGACATTGCGCTAATGCGATTTAGGCGTTCCTTTGCCCAAAGTAAATTTTCACTCAACTTGAGTCATCTGCTTGAAGGGGAGAATAAATATTAGACTGCTAACATAAGGAGCGTGTTTAAGAGGTCATAGGTGATGTGTCATTATCATTTGTATTAGTTTATATTGGCTGAAAGGATGAAAGGGGAAACAAGACAATTGACTTGCCTTACTTACTGTTGAAGTAGTGTCCCTTTGCAAAGGGCATCTGCCTTAAGTCCTAGCTCTAAGTAGTTTCCATTCCAACCAGGATCGGGAAGTTTTGGAGCAGGGCTGTATTCATCTCTTCCAGCCACGTCTTCCTGTCTGTCACCATTCTGCTGAGTACCTTGAAATTTGTAAGACCTCATGGTGCTGTAGCTGAGGTGGAGTTTAAGCTTTGACTTCAAACAGTGGATTATCTTTTATCTTATTATATAATGAATTATTGATCTGATTTTGAATATTTCAGTAAAGGTGCGCCGATGACAGCTGGCACTGGCAAGTCCCACACGAGCTCTGCCCTCGTCCTGCCCTGAAAGCTGATGAGCAGAGGCTCACCAGGTCCCCTACGGTGACTTTCCTGGCCCTCGGCTCAGACCAAAGGCAGGTTGTTGTGCACCACACTGTCCCTGCAGATGTGGGGATGGACAGATAGATCCTCAACCACCCACTCAATTGTAGTGGCCTTCCCTGAAATGCAGCAGTGTCCCTTCTGTTGCTGAGATGGTCCAACCCCACAGCTCATGAAGGTGTTGGTTCACAGGGTTTTGGTCTGGAGAAGGAGGGATCTCTAAGGAATGGCATCCTAGGTCAGTCCTAGAGCTTCTGAGGGCTTTTTCTCCTGGTCAGGGCAGCGTTTATCTGCATTTGTGTATGTCAAAGGGACCGTGATGTCTGTTTGTCGAGCTACTGACTTTGAGGTGGTACAGGCGCAAATGTGTGCCCCGAACTCTCAGCTCCGTTGGGTGTGTGGGTGAGCGGCGCTCCTGAGGCACCGGTTCCGACTGCAGCGCGCGTTTCCTGAGGGAGCCGGCGCCTCGCTGAAACGCGCAGTCCCGTCGGCCTCCCCGTAACAGTATGGAGGAGAGAGATAAAGCCAGAGACCAGATGTACTTCTGGCTCAGAGCTGCCGGGACAAGGTGTTCGGGAGCTGTTTGCCGTGACACTGAGATGTGCAGCGCATGCACGGAGAGTCCTGGGGTCGGCTCACCACCTGCAAATGCAGAAGATGGTATCATGGGCAACAGAAGGGGGTTTAAGTCTTTGAGCTAAGCTTCTGATAATGTTGCTTTGTGCATACTCTAGAGGTGCATGAAGCAACCGTGTGGTGCTGCCGCCGCCGGTCTTTGGCATTCCAGCTGCATGGCTCTGACTGCATCGATCGATCAGAGCCGCTGCCCTGCGCGCTGTATTGACAGACAACTTAAATAGTTCTCATTTGAAGAAGTGCAGCATGGATAATTAAGCAATGCACTCTACGAGTTGGTGATCAGCTTCTTCTGGAGGACCAATAATGAATAAAAAGTACATTAACTAAATTAAACTCTTGATGCCTGCAGGTCTGTAACTGTAGAGTTGCCTTTATGAAATTCATTACACTTTATAAGAGAGAATTCTGTTAATCAAAAGACTCCTGCAGAAAACATTCTGGGAATTAAAGTTTATTTTCTTTCTGTGTTGTATAGGACAGAGATCAGCGTTGTTGCTGCTGCTCTGTCTGAATACCAAACTGTGCTCGGACTCTTGGGCACATCAAATGCACAGAAAAGGAATTCAGACAATTAAGTGGTCTCTCCCCCCCTCCCAAAAATCTGCATAACAAGACTTCCTGCTGTTTCCTTGTCTTTGAATGCAGGTGCTGTATTAGTTGTGACAACTCAGCAGGTACCTGGGCTGGTTGTCTCGGCATCTGTAAGGCGACGTACGCACGCGATGATGTTTGTATCAAGGTGTGCTGCTTGAGTATGTGGGCTCTGGGAAACGCCCAGAACTCATCCCGTGCTCCATGGATGAACGGTTCTTTGGGGTTTGTTTAGGTTTCTTTCTCTGGAGCGCTGAATTTATGTCACTTTCTGTAAATGAAATGCAGAAGTTGGGCTGGTCGGTGGAACAGGCCAGGAACTGGGCTGGCCTTGGTGAGCAGGGTCAGGTAGGTGTGGGTTTCCCTGGCTGACAGGGTGCTGAGCTCTGGTGCTGGGCTGGCTGCAGCTAATTGGATGTCAGGGCTTCATCTCTTCATGCTTCAGAAAAACAGCTGTATAATTCTTAAGAAGTTTGTTTGTTTTTTGAAAACTACATAAACCAGTCAAGGTACTGGAGATAATGAAGCAAAGCAGAAGATCTGCTCAGGTACCCGTGCTGCTGGGCTTTGGGACATCAAAGGCACGAAGAGCAGCAACACGTGCAGGGTTTGCCTCTTTCACTCTCCACCGCTCACCTGGGTGCACAGTAAAGCTTCCCCCGGTCCTGCCTGCCTCGCCATGATGCTGAGTTTGGGCTCAGCACCTGCTCCAGGGTGGGATTTGCATAGATGTAACCATCCTCCAGGTTATAGTAACGTAATTACAGTTGCACACAGGCACATCCTTATGGCGACCTTATCGATGCCCTCGGAGCTCTTGATCCACAGAACTCCCCACCCAGCAGATGGTCCTCTCGCCATCTGGATGAAGAATTGGTTTTGACCAACACGAACGCATCACAAAACGGGTGTTTGCTCTCCCCAACTTTTTTTTTGTGAGAGGCTGCCAACTGCAAACTTGGATGGGAGCCATTTATTTGTAGCACAGTCAATCTTCCCTTAAAGAAAACCACCAGTGAATTAGCTTTTGCATAGTGTTTCAATCAAAGCACTTGATCCTTGTTTCTGCGAGATAATCCTAAGAACTTCTTATTTGGAGAATAGAAGACCGTGATGGATTTAATTCATAAAGGGAAGCAGCCGTAAGGAATGTAAATGTAAGAGCCTGATAAGGTAGGATTTCCTAGTTGCTATGACAACCCCTGGGTCATGAGCCTGAGAAAATGTAAAGTAAGTCCTGGAGCTGTGAAGATGATTATAAAATTTAACTGTCATTCTTCATTTGGAGTTGATGGCAAACATTATTTACTTAAGTTTATCTCCAGGCAGGCGAGGATCCTTTCTTCCTCCTTTAAATCGGAGGCTTGGATCACAAACGAACGTGTTGTGCGCGTCCGACGCTATAGAGCGAACCGGAGATTTATTATCCGAACCGGGTAATTTGCACGTAATGTCCCCGTGGATTCGGTCGGTCTCCTGGAGGAGGCAGAGCTGTTATCCGGCGTGTCCCTGGGAAAGCCTCTCGGCGCTGGGCGATGCTCCCAGCGGGGCTGGGTGGCAGCCGTGCCAAGGACAGCTCCTGTGCCCTGGGGGTGCCCGGTGCCTCTTTCCTTACCCCGGAATCGGGTTGTCGGTGTCCGTAAGGGAGGGAAGGCTGGAACCTAGCGGCTCGCTGTGTGCACGCC
>NW_008592826.1:135556-140926 GCF_000691845.1 Merops nubicus | reverse complement strand
GCAGCCTGAGGAAAGCAAAAGTTTAACAGGAGCCAGAGGTTGGGGGGGATAGTGCCAACAGACCTTGGAAACAACAGGCTTGGAAAGACAAGGGAGCGGAGGTGACGCTGGTGTGGTGGGATGGTTGGTCATTGTCAGACCTAGAACCTTTGCGTCCATGTCCAAAGCACAGCCAGGCAAATGATGACTCTGGGGGAAACAGCCCTCTGCTGCTATCACCCTCACGTCCTCTCGTGCCACCGAAACCAAGCTGTGCAGCTCCTCCACTAAACGCACCTATACGGGACACAGAACGTGCTTCAGCCCTGGAGTAAAACTTTCACAGCTCTTTTCTGACTTTAACCTTGCTGGGACGTATTGCCCTACCTCATTTTGTAGGAAGACGTTCAGATCTTGGCTAAAGCACTGGAAAACCTCTTTTTCCTTTAGGATTTAGCATTTGGAGGCCTAAGAGAGTAAGAAAGATACTATTCTTGTCATTTTGTACATTTTTGCCAAAACTCTTCTGTACATCCAGACTATATAAGCAAAAGCATTTATACTATAGTCATTCATTTGGCTGTGGAGATGCCCAAGGTGAAAGAAAGGCTTTTGGTTCCCTCTGCATGATTTGCAGAGGTGTAGAGACCACGCGAGACTTCCTCACCATTTCTTACCAATGCACCAAAAAGTGACACTTGCAACTACCCTGCGTATGGTGAGGTGGTTCTCTTGGAAAAAGTCCTGAACAGTTTTGTGTTCTTGACCATAATGTTCCTTGCACTCCAAGAGCTCTTCCCCTCCTTTGGCCCTTACCCTTGATATCTTTCTTGACAGCAACGTCAGCTCTCTCTGAATTTGTCTTGTTCCTGCTAGTCTTCTACTGTAGGCCCTCCATGCCCCTAATCAACAGCTTAGCCCGTTTGCCTTCATCCCAGATGGAATTTGTCTTTTTTGAACCTAAGGAATGAGAAACATCTGTAGGGGTACAAGTGAGTTCTCATGGAGGCTTTGCACAGTGCTTGTCTTTCCAATGAAAATACTCATGAAACAGGGTAACTGTAGAACAAATAATTCTATACCAAATCCTGAGTAAAACAATGCAAAAAGAAAACCCTTGATGTAAAACTGTAAAATAGGGGTCAACAGAATGACAGATTGCTGTGAAAACAATACAGAGCTCACCCTGCTATATGCAGAAGGGCTGGAACAAGTAATACAGCCTATTTGGGCCCTTTGGCTCACAAATACTGCATTTTCTGTATATAAAAATTTTCAACCCATTTCACACAATGGCAAGTCAGAACCCATCTTCTGGAAAAGGAGCAGAACTCTCCTATAATACAGAATCTTGTTAGGTCAAATCTATTTGCAGCCTGTATTAATGAGATAGAAGCAAAGGAAGTTTTTCCATCACAAAAATATCAAAAAAGAAACAAAGACAGGATAGAAAGAAAATATATAGCAAACTCCTTGAAAAAACTAAAAGCTAACCAATTAATTATGAGCTAAAGTAGCAACAAACTTCAGGAGAACTACAAATTGATGCCTGTCATTAAATAACACACAATCAAGGATTGTTTACAGAATTAGGTGCATTCATTTTGAATACTAGATTTCCTGCCTTTCTAGTCTTCTCTAGCTACATCTCCCCCTTGGAAAATGTTCACATGATTTCATAGCTGCTACTGCTCCATGAAATCACATGCCTTTGGGCTAGTACTAGGAGAGAATTGTGTTCAAGCTATCTAAGATTTCAGAATGAAAACCCTGTTGCTTGCCTCAAAACACATTGCTAGCAACATGGCCATGGAAGTTTGCAGACTAGAAGACGTTTTCTACTACCAGAAATACTAGAAAGTATCTCTAATACTAGAAAATACACTGTCTTCCAATGGATCTCTACACATGGTACAAAAAGGAATTTGAAGGCACATTTTTTACCTGGTTTTAAAAGAACTAACTAGTGTCTCAGGAACTGGGTGGGGGGAAAGCTGGCTGTTAAATTTCCAACAGGAGACAGTATCCTGAAAATTCGCTCTTTATTTTCTAGTGTTGAGTTTGGCTCCTTGAATACTATACATTCACTTCCTCAAATCAAATTATAAACCATGGTGAATGAAATGCAATACATGAGTATGTTCATTTTCTCAGCTTTACTGTTTACTTCTGTATATTTTGGCCAAATTTGATAGGGGCATATATGGAATGAGAATTATTTATGTGAACAGTTGTCTTCATTTTATGAAAACAACAATGGGCAGGTGTCTGTGAAGGTACCTGTTCATTTGTCCATATCTCTGTCTACTTTAGGAAAAAGAGTTAGACCTTGAATAGTAAGACAGTCTTCTTATGGCTAATGACAGGTGCTCCTCTTTCTGAAACACACACATATGCAGACCCTTCCCACCCCTCAAAAATGAGCTGTGGAGTTATTTGTTGTCATTACTTCTTAGGAAGCTGAAGTGGTCCAGCTTTCTCATACCAAAGCCTTGTGTTTGTAGCTGCAGATGGTGCAGACATCCCTTCTGCTGTTTTAGCTGTGCCTCTGCTTCCCTTTGGTCAGCATCAGCACCTTTGAGTGCCTGCCTGTCCCCTACAGCCAGCAGCAGACTTGTCCCCAGTGCTCCTCTCCAACCCCAACAGCTTCCCAGCGGAGCAGGCAGTGAACATACAGACCACAGGCCTTCTGGCATGGAGTGGAGCTGAGATGGCACTAGTGCAAAGCAGAAAACAAATCAAAACAAACTGTTTTAAGCATGTACAACATGCTTTTTGTGGATGAAGTACAGGAGAGGACAGAACAGACAAGGATTTCTTATTCAGCACTGAAGCAGGCTACTAAATACTTTAATAGGAAACTCTTACCTAGATGTATCACAGAATCACAGAATGTTTTGGGTTAGATTATCAAGTGCAACTCTGCTGCCACAGGAAGGGACATCTCTCACTAGATCACATTGCTCAAAGCCCCCTCCAACCTGACCTTGAACACTTCCAGGGATGATGCAACCACAAGCTCTCTGGGCAATCTGTTCCAGTGTCTCACCACCTTCATTGTAAAAACTTTCTTCCTTATATCCAATCTAAATCTACTGTCTTCAAGTTTAAACCTACTGCCCCTTGTCCTGTCACTATAGGCCTCAGCAAAAAGTCTCTTTCTTTCTTATAAGGACCCCTTATATACTGAAAATTCCTCAACAATATCTACCTGGAGCCCTTCTCCAGTTGAACAACTTGATAAGGATAAATATACATCTGATAGGACAGGTATCCAGAAAACCATTTAGCTCAAAATGATACAAAAACATCTAATGAAGAAGAAATTTTTGAAGTAGAGCTTTTCTCCCCAAACACTCTATCCTCCCCCCCCCCCCTCCTTTTTTTTTTTTATATTAACAGAGAACAAAATCAGTTCTGACTTTGTGAGGACTTTGTAAAATAGCAGCACTGAGAAAGAGCAGAAAAAAGAAAACTTTTAAGTTTCTTCTGACTTATCATTTGAGAAGATCATGCCTAAAATTGTCTGGAATGTATTGCAGTCTTGACTTGATCGACTAAGTTCCAACACTGGCATCTGGAAAAAAACTCAAACATTTAAATGTGTTACCTGAGACTTTGAAATAGGCAGCAATAAATATTCCTGGCTCAAAATAAGCAGCCTATGTGCAGACACTCATGTACACACAAAAGATTTGCAGAAGGACCCTTTCCAGAATTAGGGCAACAGATTATTACTCTAGAGTGTTTCTTGCAAATGAGGAGTTCAGGATATGATGCTCTTTTGAAAGATTTTTCTGATATGGGTCCCAGTCTCTTCCCACATTTCCAACAGCTCTGTTCTACTCAGCAAAGACTTACGAACTTACTTCTTAATGAACATGACTTGAGATTAAATGTGGAGAAGCCTACAGTGGTTCTCTGGAAGGACAGAGCCATTTCAACCTCCAGATTAAAAAACATCCACTTTCATGATTGTTTTTAAGGAGGTTTTTTTTTTTCTGTTTCCTGACAGACTACTGGAGTGGGAGATGTGCTTGTAGGGGTTCATGGGCCACTACTGGCCACGTTACACTGCTATGAGAGCTGGGGACAAGGGACCAAGAAACCAAATGGAAGGTGAATAGAGAGTTTCAGACTTGGGTCAAGAGTATGTTGGTCAGTCAACATGGCCAAGAAATACCATGCATATCAAATTTTAAAAATTCTCTCAATAGAGAAACATGTTGTTTTAAAATGTAAATAACTTTGACTACTGGGGAAAAGTATGTTTTTGTTATCACACCATAAAACAGGCACTCGAGACTTCTTTTGGAAGAGAATGGTAGAAGATCCCTCTCTATCACTCTGATTAAACACTCATCCCCAATAACATTGATTCAAATTACAGATTTTGTTTTATTTTAAATAGTCACAAAACCATCGGTAGCTACTTGAGAAGTACTTGCTTAGATAATAAGTAGGTATCTAGTGTGGCTGAAATGTACCAGGAGGTTTTAACATGGTCACTTACTAGGAGAATATCTAAGTAATAAACAAAGTAAGTTCATTTGATTATACTTTACCATGGATAATGCAAAAAAAAGTTGGATAATATGTTCTTTCATTCAGCTAGTGCTGCAGACTTCTCTATATTCTACAATGTTACTAATCTAAATTACTGCTGACATTTAAGCTTAATTTAGAAAGCATATCTTAAGACCCCCAAATTATGTGTTTTCAACTAATTAACACAAGAGATTAATGTCTCAGTATTTTTTTCCCCAAATGGAGTTAATCAGAAGTTAATTCTGAAATGATATATAAGATGAAATATGTTATTATTGATTTTGCCTGTGTCTGGACAATAAAATAGTTTGTGCCTGTCTTTGCTGTCAGATAGAATAAGGCTTGGAAAAGAATTATTTGTGCCAACATTCTAACATGAACTTGCACATAATGTAATGAGTATTCTTGGCCTCTATCTCCACTTCAGACCAAAGGATTGTAACTTGTCTTCTTGGGATACAGGGAAGACAAAAAATTCAGGTCAGTCTTCTAAATTCATACAGCCCATTTTCCTCCTCCTGTCCTTTGCTCTTCTTAGGATAGTTTCAGGACAGCATCTTATCAGCCTCAAGGACCATTATATTCTTGAGTCAGGCATTTTCTGTTAGCATGAAGAAAACATTACTTCTGATGAAAGTCAGTCATTGCTGTCTTATCACTAGTGGTTGATGAGGAAATAATTTCTTCTGTTCTTTTGCTCTCAGCCAGCAGCCTAGGAGTCCCCAAAGGTGCTGGGTGCCAAAACGGGGGCAAAACCCAGCTTGTTTTCATTTTCTGTGATTCCAATCCTTCCCTTGTCTGTTGGTAAAGACACCATAAAAGCCCATCAAAATACATGTTTAA
>NW_008592826.1:124436-135525 GCF_000691845.1 Merops nubicus | reverse complement strand
TCCTGCTGTCACATCTGGGCCTTAAGTGCCATGCTAAAATTTAAGTAAAATCCACCAATTTTGGATAAATTATCTTTCAACAGTCAAAGCAGAGATGCAGTTGTTTCTCCCATCTCCTTCATGTCCATCTATGTGGAAGCCTGCACTTAGATCTCAAGCAGAAAAGAAGAATGAAGAGTTCAGACCTCTAAAATGCTTCCCATTGCAAATGCAAATGGAGCTAGACAGCAGAAATGTCACAGCTGACTGTTAACTAAGACAAGAAAGAAAAGTAAAGTTTTATTGGGGCATCAAAAGTTTTTGGGCAGCAGAACTTTTATCAAAATGGAGTGAAACTACTGGCAAACAAAAACGATAAAGCTTTTGAGAATTCAAATAAGAGTGAGAAGGAAAGCTGACAGGTGCTAAGGAACACTCAGGTCAGACAAAGACATCTGCCAGGGACAGCAGCAACAGAAAAGTAACTTTGAATCCTGTAGTGGAGGACAAGACAAAAAATTGGAGTTGAAATGAAGGAGGTCCAAGCTGAAACCACAGAAGTAATTTCCATAGAGAAAAAAAATTCGCCCAGGGTGACAAGAGATTTAAACTATGCCTATATATAAAATGAAGCAAAACTTCAAGGTTTTAAAGCTGTAAAATAGAAACACACATATCAGTAGGCTTTTACTGTTAGCCATTTGTAGTGTCTTTACACTAACAATTTATTTAAGATCAGGGAGGGTGGTTTGTTTGGATTTTTAAAGTACTGTGGACTGTCTCCACATACAGTGAGCTGCAGAACACAGCAAATTCCTTCTGGACAAAGCTAAACTGGAGGATGCTCTTCAGAGGAGCACCAAAGGCATTCTGCCCACTACCAGGCATTCACGTAATCAAAGACCTAGGCTTGGACTCGTCTGAAATAACACACTCTGAAATGTGCGGCGTGGACATCAGCCACCGTGAAGTGTTTCAGCCCTAAGAACCTCCTCCTACTGGTCTGTGCTGCTTGTTAACGTAGACAGAGTCTGGAGATGAAGCTCTAAGACAAATGTGATAATAGGTAGAGGGCAACATCATCTTCCTCCACAGAAAGTGGCAATTACATTCAGCAAGGTTTAGGACAGCAAATTCTTGATTTCTTAAAACAATTTGTGATGTCCTTTGCAACAATTTATACATTCTGTCTGGTGGCATGACACAGTCGATGAATACTGTGGTCCATAGTATATTTTACAGAAAATAGGCAACAAAACACAAGCTCAGGATAAATTCTTCTTGAAATACTTTGAGACTGTTACTATAGAGTGGAAAGATCAACAGCTATGAAGACTTTACTGTATAAAGCTGGACAAAAAAAAAATACTGGTTCAGAGGATAAAACTCTGCATCCAAACTGTTTGGTTCTGGTTGTATGGGAGGACCTGTCACTCTCTGGTAGGGAGGACAGGCCCTTTGGAGGAGCTGTTGGTCAAGGAACCTGCAGAGAGTATTTGAAAAGACAGGTCTGCCCATCACCAGAGAAGATAAAGGCTAACCATCTGGCAGAGGCAGAAGCAGCAAACAGCCCACCTGCCCTAGTGTTTTGGTTTCAGTGTTAAAATACACAGCAGGTTGATTCATCTGCTCTTCATTCAGATCGTTACAAATCGCCTCCAGCACAGCTAATTCCCTCAGGTACTGGGTGCCTCTCCCCATGGACTGACATTGCCACTGGAGCACCACTGTGGTAGCAATCAGCATCTGCTCTTCTTCAAACCTCAGCAACCCCACCACAGATGGGTCCTCTGAGAGACCAGGCAAGGTGGACAACGGTCCAGTTGGCTCTGTCTCCAAGGCAGCAATACCAAAGGCTCACCAGTACCCTTTTGGGTCCTTGAAATGCCCTCTCCTGAGGTAGTCCAATGCACACCACCCATGTGGCAGAAATTCTATAAAGTGCACCACTGTCCTATGTCAACTCATTGGCAGTAGTGCCCTGGAAAGAGCCATGGACAGATGGTGGATGAATGGGCTGGCCAACTCCAGCAACATGAAGGAAATATCTCTTCCTACCTATGGGCTTGCAGTTTGGCTGTGGAGGAACTGTCCCAGCAGTTCCAGCAATTCAAAGAGGACGTGTCCTACTTCCCACCTGTACTTCAACAGGCATGTGTCTCAGCTTCTAGGAGCAGACTCCCATGCCCAAGAGAACATATGGAATGTACACACCAAGTGGTACCCTGTGGTTTTATCTATGTGATCATGGAAAAGGCATAAAGAAATGGGAAGGAAAACCTACTTTGATCCTAAGTGCATGAGTTGGTTGCGATGGAAAACAATCGCTGAAGGGGATTCTTCCAAGAAAAATGCTGCTCCAGTGTCCAGTGGGAAATGCTCCATACGGCACAGAAAGGCTGATCTTACTTCTGAACTTCTTGAAGGGACTTCTAAGTCATTTTCACAAGAAGCTGTGAGGAACCACACCTAGGGAGGCCAACCGAGCCAGCCAATGACATATTCAATACCACACTGACATCAAGCCCACCATGTAAGGGGAAGGCTGGCCCAGGAGAAGCACCCGGGGTTTGTGCATGGCTAGGGCCAGGCAGTGAGTGGCTGAGAGCTGCTCAGGTGCCACTGGGCCTCAACCAGGACAGGAGAACATCTGACTTGTACTGAGTGCTGCTCAGACTCACGAAAGGAGGAATCACAGGGGCACAACAGCACTGGACCTACTAACCCTGAACTGGCCCAGCTGCTGCTTGGATCTGCTGACTACAGCACACAAGACAAGCAGCTAGTCCTGATTTACCTCCAGGAAGCCCAGACCTGGTTTAAGGAGCACTTGCTACTGAGCTGCTACTCCTCTTGCCTCAACACCCCAAACTGAAACTTAACCACAACACCAAATTTCTAAAATGCAATATTTTATGACCTGGTTACAAGTTAATGAACACAATTCACACAATGTATTTCTGCTCCAGGTGATTTTTTCTCATGCTCTCTATGTAAACTTCTTTGTGGCTATAAAGTAAAAAAAAAAGAAAAAAAAATATACTGACACAGGGGAAAACCAACAGTTGCACATTGCTAGATCTGCAATCTCTCCACTGCATGAGCTGGTTGCTCTTGAAATTATTATTAGTGTTGGGCATGTCTGCTAGGACATACTGCAGAAAAAAACCCTTATAATCATACCTACAAGGTCTATACGGATGTAAACAGTAAACCCACTATTGTTCTACGCTGCCCCACACTTCAACTTAGTAACTAAGGAACTAGAATATAATCAAAGCATAAATAAATAGCTTCTTGCTTACTAAACCTCACCCTTTCCCTTTCCTCCTGAATTATAATCATACATGTTTCTTCATTTCAAACATGGTATACGTGGCACTGACTTACAATGTTCTAGAAAGAACTGCAATTTTCTCTTTGAAAATGGTTACACCCATCTCTAAGCAAAAACAAATTCAGATATGAAACAATCAGAAAGTTCAGACCTTAAATCCAAGCCCTCCCCAAATTTTCAATGGTAAGATACAGAGTTTTAGTTTTCTACTACTGTAAAATGTGACTCATCCCAGAAACTTGCTCTAGGACCAGCACAGGAGGAATACCTATGGAAGATACGTATCTCTATTTGAATTATAAACAAAGGTAACAGAAACAAAGCAGGAAAATGTCAGTGTTCCAGTTTCTTGTGCACAAAAATGAAATACATACCTGTCCTACTGCTTCTATCCAGCCTCTTCACCTGTCTGCTGGATGTATAAATATTCTTTTCCTTTTTTAAACAACTGCAGCAGGTGAAACCAAAGCAAGACCCGTGTGACACAGAGTGCCCTGCAATTTCCTGAGATGCTGGGTTGTCTGCAGTCCAGGTGTCCCTCCTAACAGACAGCTCCATCTCCGAGGGCCCACTGGCATCTCAGAACTCCAGCTAGGAACTTCGTGGTGGTTTTGTTTTGCAAAAGGCTTCATTTTCCGTATGTCTTAATGTCAAAATTACTTGCTGCTTCATTGCTTCTGCCCTTTCTCTTTTCCACCTGCTGTCTTTGCAGCTATCAGCTGTGTAAGCGGTAGGCAGTTTTAATCAAAGCAGCTAGTGATTTTCTCAAAGAATTTTAAAGACTCCTGAGATTTCTCACCTTTTTATCCTGGAAAACAAAGAAAGAGCAAGACCTAACAGAACTTAAACTGGATTTATTACCCCTAACTTAGAGTTACTGCAGCTACGTCCAAAAGAAATGTGTCAGTAGTTAAAGTTGCATGCTCAAAGTAGCAAGCTTGCTTTCAGGATATTGCAGCTTAAACTACTAACAGGTAACATTAAAAATGCCATTGTGTCTCCTGATGTAGCCTTAAATCCACTCTAAGTTTGGAGGTTTTGTCTTAAATACCAAGGACTATGGGGCCCAGCTTTGATGCCTACTCTTTCTTCTTAGTACTTGTGTACTTTGTGTCAGTAGACCTAATAATGTGTACAGATAAGATTCAGCTATTTTCAGGTTTCGTATACATTTGTATTTGACAAAACGTCTAAGCAGTCACAATTTATGTTTGTTTTTAAAATCAGAAGAATCAGGAAGAGCTGCGAGCAAACATTTGCCTATCAAATAGTCTTATGAGCTATTCAAACTGTCACAGAAAGTAACACAAGTCTACAAGTCAGTTTATATATAAAACCTCTAGACAACTGGCAGCGTGTTTTCTACTGGAAAGCTTGTGTACACAGGCAATCACACACTGCCCATATCTTTTGGCTCTGCCCAAAAGCAGAAGGGTTTTGTGAATAATTGCAGTCTTTCCCCATATTCCAAGATCAGCAGCAAATATATCTAGTGCAATGTATTACCTGAAAAGATATTGTATTTTTGCTGAATCCCTTCTCCCTCCACAGTGTACGCAGGTATGACATACAGAAGTGTTACCATGTATGATGTTTAGTATAATAAATCTACATTTCACTGAATTAAGTTTTTCAATGGGATTCTACAGTTTTAAACATTCAACAGCCCATTCTATAAATTCGGTGTAGATAAATCTGAGAAGGACAATTCTTTCTAAAACCAAAGATGAACATTTCCAGTCCAATTCTTCTGCACCACAGAGTCAGAGATTGCATTTTTTTGCCTATATTCACAAAAGGACACACGTGATAAATGGTACACAACCTACACATACTTTTTTTGTCTTAATTGATTGCCAATACTGTTAATCTGCAGTTTTACAGATATCTACAATGTGATTTTAGATTCATACGGAACACAAAGCCCTTAAGCCTCTCACTGTATGATACAGATCCCCACACAGCTATAAATCTACAATATATCTATAATCCCATTCGCACCACGCACATTTTTAAATACTATTCCCATACTGAAAAGGGACAAAAAAAAAAAATCCCTGAGAAGAAAGATAAACTCTAATGTGTTCTACGTTAAAGATGAACTGTATGCTGTATAAGAAAAAGAAATTCTGGTTACATCTTGAACTGGCTCACTGTACATTGAAATTTAATCTGAACACAGATGTGAGTTTTACCATAAACACAGGCTATATACTAGGGATATGCAATGTGAAATGCAGGAGGATAACACTTTTCCTACATCAGGCCAATAACTGATCAGATCTACACAGCTGAGAAATGGAAAACTATTTGCTGTAGGCACCTACATTCCTTCAGCAAGAGTAAAAAAAAGGTCCATTTCTTTTGCTTCCATAATAAAGGCTTCTGAGTTTTGTTAAAAAAAAAAATATAAAATTGGGTGACTGTAAGACTGACAGGCTGGACAGAAGCCAAAGGTAGAGTTCACCACAGGGATTTATTAAAGATAAGCATGTCCAGACTTTTAAAATACTTTCTGCTTCATAGGTAAAGAGAATCTTCATATCACATCTCAAGAATTTATTCTTCTCTGCTGCTTTCATATCATCATGCAAAAATATTTTAAGACATTTCCAAAAAAACGTAATCTCCTAACACTGCCGTCTGCAGAGCCAGAACAAAATGAACAAATCTGTTTTGACGTTGTGAATGAGAGATCCTGTTTCAGTGACTAGACTGTGCACAGCAAATGCCCATTAACCAGGCAGCCAATAATGTTTAATTTTCACCCCCTCCCCGAAAACCTTGTTAATGACTTCTGCAAATTACTGGCACGCAGTCACTCTCAGTTTGCGTGAACAGTACTGCATGTAATTATGCAGCACAACTAAAACCCAGCAGGCTAGAGGCCAAATCTTAGCTTCATTGCAAGGCAATGTTTTACCACAATGACTGGAAGATGGGATTTATTTTTTTCTTCTTTTTTTTTTTTTCTTTTTTTTTTTAACTTCCACCAATTCATCCAACAATCACAGATTTGAATCGCTACCAAAATATGCCGCAGAGGTTCCAGCAAACTTAAGATTTAAAAAGAGAATGAGGAAATCAATGCATCCTAGATGCTTAAGAGTCATTTACATTCCTACTTCTAGCAGTCCCTGCCTTGCCCAAAGGAGAATTCCTCATTGTTTTAAATTAAAAACACAAATTTCCCCCACTCAGGAAATTCTCACAGGGATCCCTGTATAAATAAGAGAGTCAACTGGAAAGCACAAGAGGTGTGTGGGTAACCCATTCAAGCTGTGCCTGCTCTCAGATACACTGTTATTAACCAGAGGCAGAGAAAGGCACCACAGGATGCTTCTGCTGTAGCTGTCTAAAGATCAGCTCCACAATACCTGCTTGATGGGCAGAGCTTCCTCACCCGCTGGAATATGAGAAAGAAAAAACCCAAACCTACCCTGAGCAACATGAATGACTCTATTCATTTTCATATTCAAACAAGATTATTGGTAATTGCCTCTGCACACTACGAGCACGCTGCCACTGATGAACCTTCTGCTTCCACGCAGTGCATGGGTCTGCTCAGCTTTTCTCCCTTCCGTAAATAACCCTTTTGGCCCATGGCTCACATTCCTGCGGAAATCTCTTTCCATTGTCTGAAAACCAGCAGGTTTCACAAAACTATATGCAAGGGAAGTAAGTAAAATGCCAATCAGCAGACTTCCAAAGTACCTGTTGTCAAGGCAATGAAACATCTCTCACTCACCAGCAGTCACGCAGCTTTTGCGTGTTACCTCCACCTCTCATCCAACACTTTGTCTGTTCTCCACTGCCCAGAAAGGCTGAGTAAAGGAGCCAGCCACAATTTCACCACCACACAGCAAGAAGGAACAGGCCCTTGAGGGTCTCTACAGAGTCACTGTGCATGCGAGGGGAGCACCTGACTCAGGCACTAACCACAAGCACCTGGAGCTCCCTCTCAGCTGAACTCACTGATAAACAGATCACTGATTTTAAACACCAAATCCCCTTCCCATCACTTCCTTTGGGCCCTAAGGCACTGCCAGCCCCAACTGTCCCTGCCCCCCTGGGGCACCCCTTGATCCTACCTGCAGCCAGCACCCCATGTCAGGACCCGGGGCTGTCAGCCAGCCCTTGCCCCAGTGTCACCAGGTCCCCATAGCTATGCCCTCCCAGACCCACATCCTGTCCTGTCACCAGCCCCAGCAAGGTGCCTGGTGCTCAGGGCTGGAGCTACCACCTGGCTGGGGGGGTGGGATGGGTTGGGCTGCCTTCATGTGGCCCCCTGGTGCCCAGGGAGCTCCAGCCCTCACCATACTCCAGATGTCTGTGTTTTCATGTTACTCCTAAGTAAAAAAAAATGAAGGCTCATGAAATTGGGATATGTAACAGTGAAAAAAAAAGTTTGCAGTTAGAACTCTTACATCTTCCTGAGCAAGACCTAATATTTCTAAAGCAGAAAATAGAAATAACAATAAAAAAAAAAATCAGATTCTTTTTAAAGTCAAGCAGACATAAAAGGTCACAAAAAGTGATTTAGTCTTCCCACCAAAAAATTAGACCAGCTATCAGTGACTAATGGATCATCAAACAGAATATTGTTACTTTTTGAAAAAGGACATCTTCTGAGCCATCTTTTATTCATTCTTCTGCAGAAGTTTCATTTTGTCTAATTTTGCAGTATTAAAATGAAGGTCAAAAAGGATTGTCTCTTGTCAGTAACAAAGTTATTCAACCGAGTCCACTGCATTAATTACAGACTGTATACTGCTGTACAAATTATGCTTGAAATAAGAATGAATGAGAAAAGCCAAATTAGTGTGTGAAATACTTATCCGAAACTAAGACTTCTGCATGCCTTTCTAAGAAAATCAATTTCCAGAATCCAATTGTTTTTTCTTATAGTGACAAGTAACCAGCCAGCAGTATATTGGTATTTTATTGATGGATACAGTAAAAGAACACATAAAAATATTTTCTGTAGACTCATGTACAGGTTTTTCTCCATGTTTCTTCATGTGACATTTCTTCAGTTGATGTCTGCTCCACTTAAACTTTCTACAAATAGTCTTGGCCGTGAAAGATCTACTTGGATTAAGACATTCTTTCTAACTGCAAAAGTTAGGAAACCACTCCACCATGCCATCATTTTTTTTTTTGTTGTTGTTCCTAAGACCTAGAACAAACTAAATTAAAAAGACACACCATCCTCAAGCTCACGTCCTTGGAAGTACATCTGCAGGTGCCTCAGTTTCACTAACCATTGCACATGTGCTGAAAAGCAGAAATTAGCTTTCAAGCCAACATGTATATCCCTACTCCCTCATGCACCACACGTTTCAAACCTCTGACAACGCTTTTCTTTTAGGATGGTTAATCATCCGTGAGTATTTACTTATAAAAGCTTGTTTTCAAGAAAATTTAACTAGACCATAAAAATTTGCTTTAGGCAGAGACAAGCACAAACCAGAAGTTAATGCTTTTAGTTACTTTCCAGAATAACAAAAAACTGTTCGAGCACTCCTAAGTCATTGACACCAGTGGATCCAGTAAAAATAGCTTTTACTTTTAAATTAAGTTTTACTAAACAGTGTATAAAGATGCTCAACCGTTCTGATACTTATTTTAGGTCTAAGATGCTTCAGAGAACAGACAAAATCTGACAGAAAACACTTCTTTCTTTGAGGAGGGAGCGGCTCTTATTACAAAAGGCTTCTGTCCTGGTTTGGGGATGCTTTTCAGGATCTCACGGAGCAGAGTTGTCACTGGAAAGTCTGGTGTAGGTCATGCTCCTGTAGCTTTTCTCCTGCACATCAGAGAAATTTCAGAGGGGTGTTTTCAAGTACACCCTGTACTCACCTGCCCCTCCTCTCACTAGCATCACCATCAAATTCCCTGGGGCCCAAGTAAGGAGGAGTCACAGGAGCTCAAGTAAGTCACTGTGGATGTTTTCAGAATAAATGTTAACAATGACTTACACACACAACGTTGTTTAAAAATAGAAGCATTCATTTTTCTAATGCCACATCCCTGCCTTTCCCCCATGTTTTTTTCTTTCTTACTTCAGATATATTGACAACTGTTTAAACTGTTTGGTTTCCTATTTCACCTGAAACAATTATATTTGTAGACAAGTATAAGAACAGTGAACTTTGGAGTCAAATTTCTTTTTCTGTCATGTCATACATACAGGATATTTGCATAACAACTATCCTGTTCACTCTCCTATCTGTAAAACTCTCCCCATCCATTTCTACCCCAGACTCAAGCATACCAATAATCCCTAAAGAGTTTCTTTGTGTTTTTTTTTAGAAACAAAGAAACTCACAGAATCATAGAATCATACAATGCTTTAGGTTGGAAGAGACCTTTAAGATCATCAAGTCCAACCATTAAGCAAACACTACCAAGTCCTCTGCTAAAACAGATCAGAAACTGCCACAATCATTTGTTTGTGAGAAGCAGGTGCTTACTTACAATGTACCATAGGTATAAAGCATCCCAAACTCCTAAGCACTGAGGTATAAAGCATCCCAAACTCCTAAGCACTGCGGTCTCGTCCTACTGAGCACACAGTTTATACACAAGCACAGAGAGCACAGATTTCCCACACCTTTATTCCCTCTTTTCTGCTTTCTTCCTTTTTTCTGTTCACTCCCCATTATATTTTTACTTTCTTTGTGCTCTGAATACTTTTCTACTTGTCCTCTACATCAAGCAGGATGCCTTGAGAGCCACATGAGTTAAACCATGTTTGAATTTAGATTTTCATACTGCAGTGAGGATACGGGTTCAAGCCTACAGAAAGTCCTGTTATTCATAAATAAAACAACAGTAGGGATGGCCTTGGACTAAGCCTCCAATCTGTCATCCAGAGGAAAATTCAGATCTAATTTGACCTTCCCTAATCAGGACCATATATATGTACAAGTAAAACCCATCACATTTTTGACAGGAGTTACCTAAGAAAGATATAAAATCCTGAAAAATATATCAAGAATGAAGAAAAATGAGAAGTGCATACTGGGGACAAACATACATGTAGGTTTTCTTCTTGACTACTCCGAGTGCTGGCAACACCAGTATGACTTGCTAAGCTCAGGCACGTCAAGGCAATGTTTCTCAGCTTGGCATAACGTTTTGACAAGTCTTTTAAGACCTTAAACTTTAATGAATATGGAAGCAATAATAAGAATGCATGACATATACAGCGTGTGTTTGCCTGCCTAATAGGATGTTTTTCTGTCAGAATGTGTTCTGCCTGTAACCTCCCAAAATGTGGCTGGCTAATCTAACAAACTCACAAATGCTCTTTAGCTCAATTTTTTACTATAAAAGTTCATGTGGTTTTATTACCTGTGTTCACAAATACGTCCATATTTCCTACCCATCACAAATATCAATCAGGAGAGAAATAAGGAGTCAAACTTCACCCTCATCCGTTCTCAAAAACTGCAGAAATCTCATTTTCTCTGTTCAATACTCACAACACAGAAATGCAGGTACTTATTTCTAGCATTTCTAATATAGTAAATTAAACTAAAGAGGGGTCAGGAACCATGTTTGACAAGAGGCTTCAGGAAGCCTTTTGAAAATTAACTCCTGCAAATGAGGTCTTGTCCCCCTGCAGAGAACCGAATTCTTCTGGGCAGCACAATTACACAAGTGTCTTAGAAAAGCCTAAGATTTCTCATCTGCATGGACACATTAGTTCAGATAGTGCTAAATATTGTTTCCTCTTTCCAATTAGCTTTCTCTTAAATATGTGTT
>NW_008592826.1:111806-124405 GCF_000691845.1 Merops nubicus | reverse complement strand
GCAGGAAAGTGCACGTCTGTTCATTCAAACAAACCCTCAGATCCAAAAAGTGTTACCCAGTGCACAAGTAAATCTTTAAAATTCTACTGAAGAATTTGGGACATTCCTGTTGTAATGGAAATTTTATATTCATTTTTCTTTTTAAAAAAACACTTTTGCAGACACAAGCAAACATCTGTAGAAGACTCAGAGCATTTTAGCCCTGTTACTTTATAGTTTAGAAGAACTAACCTGTCTTTGTAATTCTATCTAGATGAAAGTTGTGTTTTAAAACACTTGGTTTTTATCTTATTTGTCTTAATATCATAAAATGGAAACACCATTTTTAACCAGCAGAGACATGAATCAGTTCAAATGGAGTAGCTTTCCCAATAGATACTATTATATTGCTTGTTCTCCCCAGTAACAATACAAAAAGTGACACAAAACACTGCCCCCAAATGACTTATAAGCATATTCTTTCCATCCATCATATTCCTGGTAGCACAATAGTTATAACACCATGGTTAATAATTTCCTCTCCAAAAATCAAGTTCCATTTTTGAGAACATATTATGGGTCTATAATGAAACTCAGCAAAACGTTCTTTATTGGATAACACTCAGTTTTTAGAACTATGTAATTTTCTCCAGGTACATAAGAACATACCCACTCAGCAGAAAAAAAAACCTGAGGAGTTTTGGAAGGGAAAAGCCTGACAGTCAGAGAATCTTACTTTTTCACACATAACTGATTTTATCATTGTGATATATTTAGTTACACACACAGACCTACAATCTTTAAAACAATGTTCATTATGATCAATCACGTTTATGTGATACTTCTTCACAGAAACCACATCAGCTACTCAGAGATTAAATTACTTCTGAGAAGCTCTATCCTTTACTCTTTGTTTGGTCCTCACTTATTTTGGCCAGGGCCATTCAATTGTAAGGAACAGGTTGGAAGCAATTCTCTTTCTTACCTTTGAATATTTATTAGGATGTAGAAAAGAAGTCAGACTTTTTGAATGCCACTCAGTTGCAGGTAATGAATATTAAGGCTCTGGCTAGTGGCAATTAGAAGCTATTTTGCAGAGACTGGTGTGCCTTGCATGGCCCATTCTGTCCTTGGAAGAGTGAGTTTTTGTCTAATTTGGGAAACTCACTGCTTTGTGACACTGAAACCAGGTTCAGGCAGGACAAATGCTCATCCTACAGCCTATATCCCTCTGCTTCTGACTTCTTTCCAAGTTCTTTTGTGGCTGTCTCCTCAGCTGGCTACATCCCCAACGACCACACTAGCCGTGTACTTGTGCCTGCTCTCCAGAGCACCCTTTGTGCCAGCTTAGGGATGAAGGTCCAATAAGAAAGTCCTGCTCCTTTCATCCACAGTTTGCAATGAGAGGCCCAGATTATTCTGTATGACTCAAATGAGTATTTCCACTAATCCAGCTGGAACCAGGCAGGTGAACAGAGATAAGCACATGTTCAAGGGCTCACTCAGGGAAAGCCCATCCCATCAATGAGAGGAGACACAAACATAACAAGAAACACCTTCTTCTGAACACCAGCTACCCACATAACCCAGGCTGGGTGCCAAGGAATAACTTACTAGACAAGCACACATTACCTGTCATTTGTCAAATACTGGATTAGAACCAGGGACAGCAGAGTGGTCTGTATGATCCATGACCGACTTCTTATCAGAATGCAGTGTACTGGATGTGTGCTGGTGGATAATTGCATTGATTTAACACAAAATTAAAATCAAACAACAAATCAACGAATCTCCAAGAATCGCTCCCTTCTTCCCCAGTAAATCAGAGAAGATTTGTCCCCTACAGGAATTAACACTGCCTGGGGAAGCAGTCACAAGCAGTCACAGGCAGAGTGAGTGTGTGTGTACGTGCCTGTGTAGGGAGCAGCAGCTGAGGGAACATTATGTAAGGTGCACCCAGCATGAACATACAACTCCTAGAGACTGCCACAGACCTTCTCATGAAACCCATTGTGTTCAGACACCAACTGGGCAGCATTCTGCTAAAGTTAACAACTGGGATGGCTGAGACCCTGGTGGTCACTTCAGGCGTTACTGCAGCTTCTGCTGAAGTCCACAACTGTAGAGTGCAAGGAGCAACTTGGATCCTCTGAAGATACTTGCAACAGCTACTTCTGGTATGATCTTAGAGTTCACATCTATCTCCTTTTCAATCTACCATGGATCCAGATTACAAACATCTCTCAACATTTTTCCTAAACAATACAAACGCCTCATGACTTTATCCTAGTAGTTAATTACCATATCCATACTTGGTTAGTCACATCATTTATTTCATCCTCTCCTTCTCTAGCCTGTATAAAGCCTGTAGCACTCTCCAGTCCATATACACTCTGCAAGACCTGCATTGCCTTGCTCATCTCTGCATCTTTTCACCAATTTCACTCCTGCAAAACATTAAATGCAAGTTTTCCCTCCACTTCCAATCATTGCCTAGCTTGGCCTAGATCGCAGACCTAACCCAATGCTTAAAAACCTCCCCTGCCTTCCCTCTATAAAAGGACAGGCATCATTCTGATTTTCCTATACTGTATCTGGTCTCTTCCCATGCTGAACACTAAACTTCAAATAGTTTGACATGTATTTGTGAAGTATCTTAATTTCAGGAAAAAAAAAGAAAAGAAAGAAAGAAGTACATGCTGGTTCTATACAATGGTGGTGAATGAGCATTCAAATTCTGTATTTTTAAACAAAATTTCAAGAAATTTGGCCTCTCTGAAAATATAGGTCAGCAGCTCTTCTGAGAAAGGGAAGAATTAATTATGTGCTTAGGGGTTTATACAACAATCACTGGTAGAGATTAGTTTGGGTGAGAAAGGAGGGAAATGTGCCTGTCCATCCAACCACAAAAGCTTATCTGACTACATATACTAAAGGAACAGCAACATATTGCTATGCTTGAGTAGGCTGGGTTCATGACAGCTCATTGGACTGGGACAGGATACATGAATTTCCTGGAAACGTCACAGAATGAGAACACATCTTGCTGTAAGGTCTATTATGTGATAGCCCAGGATTTTCTTTTGCTCAGTTGCCTATGAAAGACTGTGATAGATATTTCCCCTCCTGCATTCCTAACCTACACATCTCTAATGCATTAAAAAAGGCAGGAAGGAACAAACATCCATCCTGTAAGGTCTCCTGTGAACTGCTTTTTGTTATGGCAATCAAAACAGAACCCGCAATATTCCGATGAGATGAAAAATGTTTTAGTGGGTGGCACAACACTCACTGCTCAGGCACAGGGGCACAAAGCTAAAAGACGGAGATTTCTAATAATTGTCTCCCACATCCTGACAAATTCTTTTCTTTTTGTTCCTGGATATATTCTTCATTAGAAACAGTCAGCTGTTGTTTTAACTGGCATATCTGTATTTGGCCAATCGAAGCCGTGACATTCTCAGATTCAGATGTTTAGTTTTTTTCTCACATTTCTTAAGAACTGGCATTAATTAATTTATACATATCCACCTTCTTCACAATCTCTCCTAAGGAAGTAGGGATGAATTTTCAGCTACTATAGAAAGGTGAGCTTTTGTGATTTCTCTGGGAGGATTAAGTGCTTTCAGTAAAAACCTCCATCATCTCTAAAGGTCACTCCTAATCGAGTCACAAGCACCAAGAAGTGGGACAAAAGGTCCCAGCTGACAGGTCGCTGGAGACAGAAACACAGAAAACTGGATTTGATTTTCAATAGAACATTGACTCCCTGGGTACCTAGGCAAATAATTTCACTTCCTCATGCCTTTGTCTCTCTCTCTTTTACTGTAATATAAGAGTAATATACCTTGAGATCTAGCTAAAGAGCGTGACATGAGACGTAGTCTGAGATCCACTAATCGAGGTTCAGAGCCTATATGAAAAGCTAGGTAAGTTATTCTTCCTTGTTTTATAGACTCTTCTAAAAATAACTATTTCCACCACAGACTTTGTATGTCAGCTGCTCCTCATGCTAAAAATTATTGAGAATGCTTAAAAATATTGAGAAATATTAGAAGTCCTAATAGTCTGATTTCAGGCATATAATCTGAAGGAAAGAAACGGTAGCACAGTACCACACACTAGTATAGAACTGTACACACCAGTATCAAGCATATCTAAATTCTAGGTTTATTTTCAGATTTATGTTACCACCATCTCCCCCTCTCCAAGATGACTACTGAAGTAGGAATTATCAAAACAATCAGTGAAAAGAAAGCATATTCAGGTAAGCTCTAGCTGACTCACCGTTGGGTTTTTATCCCTCAGATGAGGAAAAAACATCCAATTACAAACCAGTTGCCTTAAAATCATCCTGCATTTCCAGAGTCCCATGGAGAAACACTACCCAGTTTCAAGGAGAGAAGATCTCGTTCTCACACCCTCATTGAAAGGGAGGTTTGCATGGGAGCAACCAGATGCAGGCTCTCTGCAGGAGATGCCTTTGGGCTTCCAGGAGGAGACACCAGCAGGGTGCCAGTTCCACTGAACCACAGGCGCTGTCTCAGCCTCTCTCAGAAACACAAGCTCCTACAGTCTTGCAAGATGAGACATTTGAGCATCATTACGCAGGGGTTCCCAAGCACTGCAGAAAGGAACAAGTACATTCACTTCGTTATCTGAAGACCATGGCTTGGGCTGATGTGTGTGACTGTTGCTGTCCTTGCCACAAAAAAAAAGCATAAATTAGGGGGAAGAACATCTCAGCTGCACATTTGAATTGAATTACCAATGTCAGGCAGCTCACCATAGTGCTGACAGTTATTTCTGACCAAGTAGTGCCTTTAACAGACTACACTAAATAGCTAAAACTGATTCACTTTCCCAGGTGTCTTAGAACTAAAAAAAAAAAAAAAAAAGAAATTTTAAGTATTTTATCTTCTTTTCTAGGAATATATCTGACAGTTCAGTGCGGTTCCACACTGGAAGCACTTAAAAACTTCCTAGAGTATTCTTGGAAAACCTGTTTTCTAAATCAACAACTTCATAATACCTCCTTAAGGGGACACAGGAGACATCTAGTTCAGTAATTTGGAATTAGGTTTAAGTACAAAAGAGAGATGCTCACGAAGGGTGTTACTATTTGTAAATTATAAGAGAGATTTCACGTTGCCCTGATACTTCTGCGGTATCACTGATCACTTGTGAACAGATAAGAAACAAGATCTGTAAGTCAGAAGCCTGAAAGACCAAGAAGTGACACAGGCTGAATGGCATTATTACTTCAGTTGATACCATTCTTACAGAAAATTGCTAAAATATGTCAGAGATGATGAGCTACTTCCTTTAACTGCACAGGTCCTGAGCTACACCTTCATTCCTGGTGTACACCATCCGGCACAATGGAGTAGCTGGATATGCCTATGACAAGATGCCCAAGGGCTCTGCCTGTGGCCACTCAGCTCCCACAACGGGCATACACCCAACTCTCATCATTCCTCATGGGACTTCAGGAAGGAGTGAGCACGGGTGGATCAAGGGTGCATGCAGTAGCTTGCACGCCTGCGACACGTGGAAATAATTCCCACATGATCCTGAATGGACAGGAGAGCCTGGGACTTCACTCAGGGACGGGCTGGCTCCTCAGAGACCGACCCAGTCCTCCCTTGGTGCTCTTTTAATTGCTTTAAAGTTTCAGTTGATCCCCAGGGTACAATGCATACCTTACCAATTTTATTCCCAATTCCCAGGTTCCTCTAGCTTAAAGGAGACAGGCAGCTGCTGCTTAAAGAAATTCACTGAGCTCACAGCTAATGAGACTCTGCCTGTGGCATCATTGCCACAGAAGACTAATTCCAGATCTTCAGCTGCTCTCACTTCACTCTGAAGTACCTCCCCCAGCTGAGGAAAAACTGCTGGTGGTTACAAAGAGGAGAAAAACGTACCTTTTTTTGTTTTTACCAGGGAGGCTTCCTCTTCTCCCTGCCCCAAAAGGAATGTGATAGCTGAGAAAGGACTAAATAATATGACCTCATTATTAAGAGCCTAAGGAGAGATATCTGCTGCAATGCAGCTTTTAGATGCCTCTATCTAAAAATCTTTCAGTTGCTGTGAGGTAGGGAGACCTCAGACTCACAATGCAAGTGCGCATTTCATTGCCAACATGGTGGTTATTAGGAGAGAATTCTACAAGCTAATTATTATTCAATCTGATAATTTATTTTTTCATCAGAATAAAAGGATTCCCCTCTGGGTGTAGCTCCTTCTTCTCCCTCAGGTACCTGACACTGCTGAAATTGAAGACCATAATTCAATTAACAATGGATGGGAACTTTTAATGAAAATTAACCATTCAGAAACAGATGTTGGTGCCACAGAAACGCAGAGAGTCCCTATGAAGCATCACTGGCTGTCATGTGGATGGGAAAATGCAGAGACATCTTAACTTGGAGTTATACACCAGATGAGATCCTACACCTACATCTGCGGACCACAATTCAACACAGTGCTTAAGCACATGCTTAGATTTCATTCATCTGCTTTGCCATATGGTTAAATTTATTCTGTATGGGTAATGTTGGTAGCCAAAAGATAGACACTTAGTATAACTTACAGACTTCTGAACCACCTTTGGATACCTGTGATCTCTTACAGCGAATGCAAAATCAATGCCTAGATTTCCCTGTAGAGTAAATAAAATGTGAAAGGGAACCACATTTGTGAAACAGGTCCCAGGGCCAGGGCTGGAACTGGTGCTAAGCCTTTGCAGGCACCACGGCTCATGGGACTCGGGGTTTAAAATGACTAACGTGACTGCCAGGCTTCAAGTTGAAAAAGTAGGAAATGAAGGAGAGCTGGAAACACAATGCCTACATAAGCTCGTGTGTTGGCAGCTTTTGAAAGTTTTATACTCACTTTTTTGTTTTGAATACAGCTGGGAATACCAAATCAACACAGCGAGCTGTGTTTCTAACTGTCCCCTACTCCTCATTATTCCCTTTTGGAAAGCTGTTGCAGAATCTCATCAGACCAATGATTAGGGACTTTTTTTCTAATTTCTGATGGAAATTTACCCATCACTCATTTAAAGCAATTTACTCTTGTTCTAATATTGGCCTTGGGTTTAAACAGACTGCTTATCTCCCTGGCATTTACTCAGTGCAGTTAGAGACAGTAATCATTTCTCCTTTCAGCATTTTTTAGTCTCTTGTGCAACCTCTCTCAAAACAATTCTCCCCCTTGTAAGGTAACAAAAACATGAACAGAGCAGAGTGGACAGAAGTACTATCTCTGAACATGGCCACTTAGACTTCTACATGAGGAGGTTCCAGATTCTTCCCAACAGATACTTGTACTATAGCTCTAACCTACCAGCTTCAACCTACCAGCTGCACAAGCGTCCCAGAATCACTTGGGTGGGAAGGGATCTTGGGAAGTCATTGACTGCATCCTTTTAATCTAGCTTTGAACATTGTCAGGGTCAGAGGTTCTCTGGGGAACCCATTCCTGTAGGTAATTATCTTCACAGTATGAATTTTTCCTTATAGTTACCCAGAATGTCCCATTTCAGTTTAGGACCACTCTCTCTCTTCTGCTGTGCACCTCAGGAATAAACCTGGTTTTGTCTCCTTGAGAACCTCCTCACACATTCAGGAAGATTACTATTAGGACTCCCCAGAGCCTTCTGTTCTCAGGATAAAGAAGCCCAGTACCCTCAGCTTCTTCTTAGTGGGCATGTGCTCCAGCTCCCAACCACCTTGGTGACCCTCCACTGAACTTGCTGCTTTGACATTCAGAGCTGCCTCTCACAGGACCCCTTTTACCATGAACTGCTCAGTCCCCAAAAGGGCCATCACTCTCCTTCTTCCTTGCCTGTGTTTCACAAAGAGCTGTTATCTCTATCAGATCTTCAGCCACATAAGCTACTCCACCATTTCTCTGCTATTCCAACGATTTCAGTTCTGTGTCCATACATGGAGTTCTAGCTCCTCCTGTTTGTTTTCTAGGCTGCTTGCCTTTTCTAGGTGTAGAGGCACTTGAGATGGCTTCTCTTTTGACTCGTTTCATCTTTCCCCAGGGCTCTCTCAGTCCATTCCTCTGCTCCTTGAACTTATCTACCCTAACCGCTACTGTCTCGCTGAACTACAGGCTGTCATCATCATCCTCTGACATAAGCCAGTTTAAAACCATTCTCATCAGGCTGGCCAGCCCGTTGGCAAAGATGTTCTCTCCTTGCTTTGTCAGACGGATCCTGCCTCCCACCAGCGGTTCTCATTCCTCAGGGGAACCCATGATCATAAAAGCCAAAGCACTTTTTGTGACACCAGCTACATGGCCAACCATTAACTCACAGGTTCTGTCTACACCTACCTGAACATTCCCCTCTCATCCACAGGACTGAGGAGAACACTATCTAGGCTTGGCAGTGCCACTGGTGCCCATGTAGACAAGCGGCAGAAAGTAACAGGACCAGACAAGCCTTTAGCAGTCTCTCTGCAACATCCTGTATCCAGGCCCTTGCCAAGCAACACAACTCCTGTGAAAGCAAGACTGGTCATCAGCCAGGTCCCTTCACCTTCTGCAGAGGGCTATCTCCAATCACTGTAACCTGCTGCTTCCACCTGCTGCTTCCACCTGCTGCCAATGCTCAGATAGTCCGTCCTCCCAGAAGGATCTTGTTCCCTTCTGTTGGTTACCAGGGCACCGTATCCATTTTGCCAATTTAGTTCTGAGGATGGAGCCTTTTTTATGCTGCCAAGTCACATGCTTCCAGACTCCTTTTGTTGCTTTTAACAAGAATGCATTCACTCCAAGTATCTTGATTTTGGGATTATGAGTAAGAAGCTTGTGCTCCCACCAAGGTCACTGGACCCAACAGCACCACAGCAAGTATTTTTGATTGCAGTTGACATTAGAGTAGCAGATACTTTACAATCTTAAAAGACACTGAAGAATTCAATTCCTGATCACCATCTCCTCCTGGGATGTTCTGCTGCAGCAGAGAGAAAGCGCTGAAGTAATGTAACCAGTGGTTACCAACGTGAAGAAAATTCAGATGGCAAAATAAATTACTTCCCATGACAAAGCTGAATAGTTGTAGCTAAATCTTGTTTATCAGGGTAGTACAGCATTTTCCCTAGAACCTCAGATATTACTAAGTATTATTCTTCAGCACTGATCCTTCTTTAACAGTAAGTGTAAACGTAGGAAATCCATAGAGTTGACACTGCTGCCCTGGCAGAGACAGAATTAACAGTGATACTGCAAGGGACTGGAAGAGCCTAAGCAATTTCATAAAGGGACTCAATTTAAGAGATAACATATTTTCAAACATAACTGAGGCCAAAATATGGATGCTTACTTTCTGCAACTTCAGCTAATACTAGTACTCAGATCTGAGTGGAAAAGACCACTTTTAAAGCAATCTGTAAACACTTTAGCCTTGGTCAATCATTAAGTGTTCAGCATTCAGATTTTTGGGGGATTTGTAGCAAATAAATAATTTATGACCTATTATCACTTCCATTTCTACTGTCATTTAGATTCAGTCTAGGAACAATAATATTGATTTTCCCTGCTATATTTTTAATTGTACACAATAAAATGTCTTCCATTCATTTTCTCTCTGGATACCTGTTAGCTTCCCTGCAGAACTTTCTGTGATGCCAAGCAGAGAGTGAAAAAATCCTTCTTGCTACAAAACTCTGCTGAAATTCACCTCATGCAAGACAGTAAGATGCCTTTAGAGAGAGTGTGTCACTTTGTGGATAGCACAGAATCCTAGGACTTGAGAAATTTGGCTGACACAATAAAGCTGAACAAAGAGTTATAACTCAGCAATAATTTAAGGGTAATGTGTAATTATACTGCAAGAGACAACACCTCCATAGCTTCCAGTACTACACAGATGAGGCCGCTTGGGTCATCAGCACAACAGAATCAAGAGGAAATTCTGTGATACTCAAGAGGAATATATGAAACCGGAATGACAAAAGGGCATTGATGAATTAATGCTTCATGGCATAGAATTGTAATTGCTGTGAGAAAATGAATCCTAGGAAAAAAAATATTAAAGGCAGCAGTGACTGCGTAAGTAAAAACAAGAGTATTTTTTATAAAACTAATCTAAAAAATGAAGATATCATGATGTGCCAAGAAAAGACAGATGATAGGATCCAAGAAAAATCCAGAGGGGGAAAGAAAAAAGGAAAGAAGAAAATTCTAGAAAGAGAAAAGAATTTGCTGTATAATGACGAGTAAGGAGAGTGGCCTCATCAGGCAAGTCACAGTTGTCATAATTATCCCTTTAAGTTCCCTTAGTCTTTTGTGTCTGATGGTTAACCTTGAAACTTCAAAATATTGTACTACTCCCTCTAGGTGTCAAGTGGTAGACAAATATTTTAAACCATGGCAGTAATAATAAAAATACTACAAAATTGGTCTGTAAAGTATTAGTCTATGAGACCTTCATACAGAGAAGCATTTGAATAATTTTTATTTTTTAAAGCACAAAAATATGGCACCTTGTCTAAAACTTACTAAATTCTGTACAAAATATTTAACTCTGTTGATCAAATTTGGAATTGGTATTGACAGTCATTTAAAATCGTTTTTATTGGTCAAAAACCTATTCACAAAAAGCTGGGGAATTCTTTGTCTTACTACAAAATTTCCACTCAGGATCAAAGTCCTACCTGGAAAAAACCCAAACAAAACTAGAATGAACACAAACACACATGAACACTCCAGCTTTATCCTGTTTAGCTACAGAACAAAGATTAAATGAACACACAGCATAAGAAAATACTGCTGTGGTCTTCCTCAGCTTACCTCTATAAAATGCCAAAACCAATGCTAGATGTTTTACTGCTGATCATCTAATGAAAAGCAGACAACTTGTGCAGCAGAAGAATTGGTCTGTAGTACAGAAAATCACTTGCACACAAAAAAAAACCAAAGTACCAGAGCACTGCAGAAAGAAGTTTGCTATGGATGGGCATGAAAAGGATTAAGACTTCAAAGGAAACACAAGTAATTGACAGGTTTGGGGAAAAAAACAGCTCCAAGAAAATTAGCTTTGTAACAGAAAACTTCTCGTGGTTTCCATACAGCAGCAAAATGGATATTATCATATTAACAAGATGATATTATAACAGCTAGGGGCAATAACAGAGAACAGAAACCTCATTGGAAGAGCTTTATTTAGGGTCAAGATTCTCCTAGATGATCATCCATCATCCTGCTGTAGTAACTAATTAAAAATCTGGACAAAGACTGAATAATTTTGAGAGCAGAACTGTTGAAACTTACCAAACACCAGATATTGATTCAGAATCAAACTGGATGACTCCAGAATATAGAAATACATAAGTAATCCAGTTAGCCTGCTCACATCATTTTCTCTTGCAGACAACCATTAAGAAGTGAATTTAAAGCCAGCTGTGTGATTAACATATCCTGCTATAGAGTATTACTTGTTTCATAAGAATTATGAGTAGATGAAAATCTCATTTAGTAAAGACTATTCTTCTTCACTTGGCAACGATGGTTTGGTATTTTGCTTTCTCCTCTGAAAAATAATTTTTTTTTTAAAACCTGCAAGCTAATGAAATGACATAAATTTGTTGTATCTGTTTGTCTAAGCAAAGGCTGTAGGATGAGACTTGAAGTATTTGCAGATGTCTTCATTACTGTAAGTAATCTATAAGTATTAGATGTCATCCTCCTCAAAAAAAGTCCACAAAAAATCCACATAATTCCAAAGCTTTCATAAAGGTGATGCAGATTGCACTTTTAATTGATGCTAAATAAATTGCTTGAAAGGATGTGAGTGTTTCAAAAACCAGTTATTATTTCTAAGATACTGAGCTTTGTCTATTTTGTACTACACATTTGCTGATGCTGGAATCGTACTAAATTATAAAGAAGTTAGCTGTTAAGAGAAAATCCCACTAAAATTTTCCTTCTGTAACAATGAGAAGCAAGACAGCGAATAAATCTTCCCCTGGTCAAGATGTGATTGACAAAAATGAATCCAATTTGGATCATCGATATCCCATAGAACAGAAATCCTGTGGTAAACATGAAGCAACACCACTTCATAGCCACGAGTTACCATAAAATAAACCTGAGCCACTTGGAGCTGGAGCCTTTTGAAGGTGACATTGACACAGGCCCACCACAGAAACACGTGGTAGGAACGAGTCATCATTAACCCAGCTGGTTTTCCCAGGGAAGGAGAAAGACACAGGCTCCCACTAAAGCTATGCTTGGGACCATGCTAGCTAATTAGCTGCACAGCCTACTGCATGGCAATGTTTATGCTAATTAAGGGCCTTATTAATACTGCTGTTACTATTACCATGATACTATGTTCCACCTCAGTGCAGAGCTGAGGATGTAACAGCGTTTTGGAAGAATCTAAACGAGCCTCCCATTCAGAGAAGGGTTTTTTATTCCATCTACAAACCAGGAGAGTGTGAGACCGAAAGACTATACAATTTACTCCTCTTCAATGAAATGGTAGTAGAGAGACAAGAATAAGGGATAGGACTCCTGATTCTTATTGCTCATGTTTAGCTGCTGGACTGCCGTCTGTGATGTTAAATTATTTATCATTTCTTGAAGGGAAGGCAGGAATG
>NW_008592826.1:81459-111761 GCF_000691845.1 Merops nubicus | reverse complement strand
ACTCTTTCAGAAGAGTTAGCTAACTGACAAAATGTGCTGCTGGAACACATTTTCATGTGTAGGTAGCAATTCTTCTCTGCATCCCAGGGCTGGAATCCTGTGTGGGGAAAGCTGAACTGCTCAGTATAGTGTAAAAGACAGGCCTCATTAACTCTTGGACATCTTCTCATTTCTTGGTCATAAATCCTATTACCTTGTATTACAAACTCCCATAAAACTCACAGATAGAAGATAATTTATGCTCAGTGTACAGAAGCTAATGTTTCTGTACTCCTGAGAAGCACACAACCAGAAAATGAGAAAGTATGTATGTGAAACCTTAAGCCATTCATATCGAGCATGGCCAGCATGATAAACATGACTCTAAGGGCCCAATGCTCTTCAGACAGGGTATATTCTAATGGTAATTGATTTTACCAAAATTTCAAGCATAAAATGTATGGACTGTTGCATAAAATATCCTGCTTACAAAGAGTGATTACTCCTTATTAAGAATTCAGGCTTTCCTCCCTCTCTCCATTACATAAAGAAATATGATGGCTATTCAGTACAGAGATACTTTTTTTTTTCTTTCTTTTTTTTTTTTTTTTTAAATTTCAATCATCACATTAGGAAATGCTTCAGAGCAAGCATCATCTGGAATTCTTACACAGCTTCCCTACTTCTGACTCCTATTCTAATTAGTATTGCATGGCATACAAAAACTAAGAATCCTTGGAGTTTGTAAAATCAAAGGCAGCTCCACCTCTTATTTGTTTTTTCTCTGAAGCAATTTAAAGTCTTCTGACTTTGTCACTGATTTTAACTGCGTTGGTTATCTGTTCAAAGAAATATTTTGTTTTAGTGAAGACTCAGGAAAAGAAGCATTAAATTTGGGCTGTTTGTCATTATTTTTCCATTCCTGTTTGGACAAGAGAAAACTGTCAATTACAACTTCTGTAGTTACAGGCTGTGTTCTCACTGCTTGGGCCCTTCCACAGATGCACCTCATTTCATATCTGCTTTCCTTTCTTACAAACTTGTTTAGCAATTTGATTGGAATTCGTATATCTAATTTAGATACCTACAGTGTATACCTAGACCCCAGCCTGCCACCCAATTTCTCCACAGAATCCACGGAGACGTGGGGTGTAATTCTTCCCATGTTTTTTCTCTTCTCCACCTCTTTGCATAGTTTACCCTTATAGGTCAGAAATTGATACAAAGTAGTTTATCTCCTTGTAATTTTCCTCACTTTCCATGCCAAAATATTTTAATCAATGTATTTCAAAAACTTGCACTGTCTGTCCACCTCTTTCTCTAGTGATGCCTCAGTATTCAAAATGCCAATTACCCTCAGTACCTGGATAGTTTTACTGGCTGATGGAAAGAGGAATTGCTTACCTGGTCCTCCTTGCTTGGTAGCCTGCAGATCAGCTATTGTCCTTGCTGTCCTACTCTACCACGCTGAAGAATTTTAGCAAGTTTATAAGCCTGTTTCCTACAACACTGCAGACCCTTTACAAGTGTGTTAAATACTGATGTATTTCTTCTGCTGTACCCCTCTATATCAACATTGTAGTCATGCGAAATAACTCTCAAAGCAGTTACTTAATAGATTTTATGATGTATTTAGATATCTACTTACAGAGTCCTCCTCTTAGTTTCTGCATTACTAATCAAAATTCAGCAGCTTGACTTGTTATTCCCCTTTGTATCCTTCCCAGGGCTGTTATGGGATTACCAGTTTATCTGCTCTATCCAGGTTATCTATTCCTCTGCTCCTTGAATTTATCTACCCTAACCTCTAGCCTCTGCCTAGGTACACATGATCGAGAACCAACATTAGTCTTCCACCAGAGTGTGAATGGAAGGCTAATGTTGTTTTGAAGCAAATACATGGTTATATTTTGCTCTTGAATTTCATCCAAAGAACCCAACAAAGATCAGATTCCTCTTCCCCAAGAAAGGTTTCAGATCTACATTTCATAGAAAAAACAACATGCTCTTAACTTTATCATTTGAGTTAGCATTTGAATCTCAAAATCTTGCTTCATTTGTTGCACAGTTTCCAGACCTGTATTTCAAGAAGTCAGTGGGTCTCCCACTGTGCTCAGCTCCCTCCTACCTTCATTTTAAATTATAAAAGGAAGAAGGGAAAAAGAGAGAATGTCACGATTGTGGCTGTTTACAAGAGAAAAATATCATGCTGAACTCCATACAAAAAAAAGCCAAACCAACAAAACAGTACTTCCAAGCTTAGGAACCTCATTTCTTTCTGTATATAAACTACTCAATTGATTTTTATCTGAACTATGCAGGATTAATGTTATTATCTGGAGGTACCATGACAGCTGACTGAAGATGCTGACAGTGACAAATTTAAACTAACAATGAAAAGCAATTTTGTATCAAAGTTAGCATTAAGATTGTTTAAACGACCTGCCCCCTCTATCTCTTCTGTATTTCTGAATGCTAGAAACGGCCTGAAGTTACAGGCATCACTTACTGGCAATGCAGACTGACAGCCAGGAATGGCAGAAAAAAAAATATCCTGTGGAACTCACCTCATCAACAAAAAAGTATTAAATGCTTCTCGTACAGCACTATTAAAAATAGAACATTTAGAAGTTTCCAGCAAGCCCAAACAATTACCAACCTCCCATTTCTACTTAAATGCACAGATCACGATTTTTTTTTATGCTGCAAAGGATTTAATTATTCATAGACGACTCTTCTGAAAGCAACCTTAGGCATGGCATTTTAGTGCCACTTATGGAAAAGGTGAATGAAAAGAACTAGAGGTTCTTCCAGTCCAAGTGTTTTCTAAGCTAAATTGGGAATTCTCCATCTTATTTCAGCTTTCCAACACGTTTGTAAAAATAGCCTAAAAATTAATTTACAGTGGTCAGTGAAGTACTGCACCCACAGATCAACCACTAGTGAGTTACCCCTCACTTACAGATTTCAGCCAAAGCTATCCCTTAGCCCTTTTCCCCCTCACTCTGCTGCCTCTATCCATGTAGATGTGCACCTAATGATCAGAATCATTCCTCATCATACTGGCTCCTGAGCTTCTGTGCCTATGACCTCTCCTGCAGACACAGTGCTTCAAAGCTGTGAATACAGCATCTGCCCCTGGGGGTTTAAATCTATAATCTCACAGAACCTTATTAATGCCTTTCTCAAATTACAATGAAGCATGTGTGATGCAGGGTTTTGTCAAATTTATCTGTGAATGTTATTTATTTTAATGAAATAAGCTTTCAAAGATAAAATAGGAAAGTTAGTTAAGCTTCTAGAAACCCTGACATCAGAAAAGATATTTCCAAACAAATGAATCACTGTTAGAGAAGACTCTTTGATGCTTAGAGATTTGCCTTTAATGTAAATATTAGAAGCAGAAGCCCAGCAAGATCTTTTGTGTGTGTATGGTGTTTCATGAATCAATAAACGGAATAACAGACCTGAGAAACCACAAAAATAACACATTTTAAATAAATTCCCTCGTTGATGCTAGCTGGACTCCCATCGTAATGAACTCAGACCACGTAAGAGCTTTGCCTGATGGCTTTGTCAGGAACTCCCTCATTTCTTCCTCTTACATCTTCCTCTTGTTTCTCTTACTGCAGACATCCTTATTGCTACTCAACATCTAAAGGGCTGTATGCTAAATTTAAACTTAATGGAATCTAATTTAAAAGTTATTTTTTGAAATGTTCTTTTTAATTTCTAATAAAAATCCTGTATTTACTCAAATTCAGGTTTCATGCCTTCTGGATTTTTATATCCCCCCCCCCCCCTTAAAAAAAATACCCCCAAAAAAAAAAAAAAGACTCATTTTCAGGAATGCAGAGCCCATAATTTGCAACAGGCTCTGATCCTACAGAACACGATGAAGAAAATGAGCATTTAATGGTGCAAGGCCTACAGCACAAGGGGTGGTGGAGGGTCAGTTCTACTATGAAGCAATTTTTCACAACACTTACAGGTTGAAGCAGGTAAATCAGCGAGCACTCCTGGATAACTATCACTGGGAAAGGAGTGATATTTGTTGCATGAAAAAGCGTTTCCACTGATGCCATTGTCTGGTCAAAGCGTCCTCCAAGTCCGCCCAAAGTCACAATCACATCGATCTGAAAGACAGAACAAAAACAGTCACCAAGAAAACTTTTCAGGCATGATCTGTAGACCCTGAAAGCCAACAATAAAATCACTTTGGGGAAAAAAAGGAGAAAAAATTACTACTGACTACACAAAAGCAAATGTCAAATACAGTTATTTACTTCCATTAGCGATAAATACCATTATGTGATTTTCGAGGCTGAGTATTAAAGCTCAGTAAATTCATGGCCAACATGTGGTACTTTGTAAAGGACATAACTGTTCTCCCTAAAATACAGGCCAGTCTCTGCAGGTACTTACCTGTGTACTCTGAATATATACAGCCCAAGATATATCATTCCACATCTAAGCTCCTCAGCTAAGCGTGGTATATCTGAGCCTTAGTATCCCCAGATCTTAACATCATTTTAGTATTAACCTCATACTTTACAGAATGAATGAAGGAAATTTCAGGTTAGGGCTATTATTATATGTCATTCTTGTTCCTGCCACACAGTATGTTAACATACAGGCTGTCTCCAGTTGAGATTAAAAGCACTACTGAAGTAGGAGGTTCTACCCTAAGTGATTGAGACACCATCTCCCAGCTGTCAGGGCCAGGACCAGGACTGTGATCCTGTCCCAGTCCCAGATGTGCTGTCAGGGCCAGGACCAGAACCATTCTCCTGTCCCAGCCCCAGATGTGCAGAGAGTGCTGCCTGGCTGCTTGCAACGGGCGATGGTGTTGGGCTGCTCCATCAAGACTCTGAACACTATCTCCTATAAGCAGAAAGGGAGCTTTTAAAAGCCTTAGTTAAGAGCTTTTAGGTCCTCAGATAAAAGGTCACTGAGTGTGAAATATTATTATTATGACTTCCATAACATGGATTAGTTATGTTCAGTAATTGTATTTTAAAAAGCTACCACGGAGTAAGTCACACCTGGAGCCTAACACGTTGCAGCTCTAAAGCCTTTAGAAGCTGCCTTGACAATGGCCATCTGGTGAAGTTCCCAACTTTATAGGGCTCAAGTCTATGACCACTATGATTATGTGAAGTTTTACTCAACCCAGGAGCCACATAATGATCCTCTGTGTATCTGGAAAGATGTATTAATAGCATCAGCTTTTATTTTTACTACCAGGGCTAGGGCTTTACGATTCTGTTGAATATTCGTTTGCATGAAAATTAAGCTCATTTCCTTTTGGTGAAGAATTATACCATCTTTCTTACCACCATCAGCAAAATACTGGAAAAGCCAGAATGGATCAATGTAATGCATTATATTAGCAGCAAACACTGAAACAAAACCACTATTCTTACACTGCAGACAGCGTGTTTTTTCTGCACAAATTACAGATATCACAGACCCAACATACAACAAATAGCATATGAATGGTAGGAAAACCTACCCTTTAACAGGAGACAAAACAGCAAAAGGTAAAAAGCATGTGTTCCCAGCTCAGCCATAATACATTTTCCATTTTATTGATTCTAGTGTAGAAACAAACCGCTTTTGACTGGTGATGACTGTGATTTAAAAGGGTGGATCGATTCTCTGAAATGAATACTACTAAAAAGATCCACCAGCACCAGTTCCCCATCAGACAGCTAGCAGTAAAAATGCTCCCCACCCCAAGAGGGACCACAGCGAAAATCTGCTATGTTAACCTGAAACCACATTGGTGTTAAGGTGGCTCTGCAAAGGATCAGGATTCATATGTATGTTGTTTTTCATATGAACAGTGGGACTGCAGCTTAAATATTAGCCTAGCCTTCAAATAGCGGAGCAACTACTGTCGAGTTTCTTGGTGTCTATGTCTCACCATACGTGAACTTGTTTGTTTGAGCTTTTATCTTTCTGACAGTTTAAAAGGTAAGAAGGAAGGAAGCACAGAGTTCCCTCTGATTGTAAATAAAATGATGCAATAACATTCTGAATGTGTCTTCTTTCCCTTGTAAATGTCATTCTGTCAGAAAAATTGTGCTCTGCTATGCACACACATGTACTTACCATGAAGTACAGGACCTATCTCAAACAATGAAGTGCTCAGGGACTGCAGGTTTTTGTGACAGATTTTACCAGAGTACTGCAAGTTGAAGAAAAACATAACCAAAGATATTTCTGTATTTTAAGGTATGACAGAAGTGATCCTGAAGTCCTGCTCCCTGTTCAATAGCAACAGCACAGTCATCTTGTGGATTGGTTCCCAAACAGTAAGAAAAGACAACCAACCTAGCATGTATTAGATCTGTTGAAAAGGCTTTCATAAAACAGAGGTTTGGGGCTGTGGCTTGTTGAGAGAAGGCTAATAAAGTTATCTGGAAAGGGAATGCAGCTATAATCTTGGCTCTGCATGGATGACAAAAAATGAAAACCACAAGTATGTGACAGGTATGCAAACAAAGCCAGCTGGAGCAGGCAGGGAGAAGAGCTGCAGTTCTGTTATGACTGAAAGTCCTGCCTTTCACTGGACAGTCTCAGCAGCAGTGACAGGCATCCAAACATCATTAAGACTTTTAGAACCTCTATTTGAAGGTCTAAGCATACACACCTTGTTTGTTTAACAAAAACACAGAGAGGCCAAGTCCAACAAAAACCTCGAGAGCCTTTTCATCCTAAAGCTATCACCTCCATATAAAAAAACCACAACATAAAAATCACAAACTAACAGAACAATCAGCTCCTTCCCTGCAATCATGCTCCTCTAGCTCTGCCAAGCACTTAAGAAAATGGATGTGCCATGAAAGCACATACACGGCTCTTGGTCATTCCAGAACCTAAGACAAAGTGAATATCCGAGCACAGAGCATTTATATATTCCCATACTACAGAGAGGAAAGGCCATTTGTTTTTCTGCTATGATTTCCTGTATAACACAGGCTACAGAATTATACTGTTACTGTTAATCAGCCCAGCAGGTAGCACTGACTAATGCTGTATTTCAGCTGAAGCGTCCATGCTTCACTTAAATGTCCTGTCACCAGTCCCTTTACACAATTTGTTTTCACACAGTGTCATTCATTTCCTGAAAAAATGGATATAAAATCCTAAATAACTACAAAGAATAGCTTAGATCATTGCAGGCGCAGTGTACAGGGCAACGTATTCTCCTAGACTACCTGTAACCTGACAAACACAGTGCACAGCATCTTTAAATGCTATAGAGCTTTAATTTAGAAAGAGTTGAAGATCTAAGGGTGGGATGCAGCCATTTTTAAATTATACACTTACAATTAGGATCTCTTGAAAGAGTTTTAGGAGTCACTACCAAACAGCAGGGCAGTAAAAAGGAAACAAAGAAAAACTTTGTGTTGGCAATTCAGGGATGTATTTCTTTCTTCTCCCTTAAGCTGTAGTTTTTAGAGGGTGCAGTATCCAAGAGGAGCTGAGGCTGCCACCACATCATAATGAAGTTGCTCAGGTTCCTGCCTCCACTCTCCCTGAGATTATTGAAATGGGTAACTTGCTGTGAACTCTTTGCAGGCTTGCTAAACATTGTCCTTCTGTGAAATATCGAGGTTTGCAATATCCAGCCTTGTAATGGCAGCATCCACCATGACATCTAAAAGCACAGTCCAGGGCTCCAGCTGACAGCAAAGGATTCCCATTATTTTCAAAAGCATGCTCCTTATCTCTGATAAGGAATCCTCTCCCCAGGGTATGGGTATGGTTATGGACAGACAACTCAAAGGACTTTCTTCTTCAGGAGCTCCCTTTCAGCCAGACAACTTGCAAACAAACACGCCTGAGTCTCAGAGAGGTGGGTAGGTGGAAGGCAACATATTTACTGACAACAACCAGTAGCACTGGATGAACTTTGAGAAAGAATTCCCCTGAAGGAAAAAGGGAAGGCAAAAGTAATCAAGATGTCACAAAAGCCCTGGAGCCATGAATAAATCTCCCTCCCTCTGATACCATGGAGACTATCCACTGCTAATATCTAAGGTATTTCTCTGCCAATTACAGGACAGGTATTGTATCTGATTCAAACATAGCTTCCTTTTATCACCTTCTCACTTCACTGATACCTTTTCACCTTTCATAGACTTTCTTAAATTTCCTACCATTCAAAGGCCTATTCCCTTAAATTAAAATTCTGGAGGAAGATGAAATACAGAATAACATTATTGTAGTAGCATGCATAGTATGTAGAAGTATATTCTACGATCCTACGATACATATATATCAAAGTATATTATATCCTGAAAAGCAAACAATTAAGTAGTGCTGTGAATGATACATTTATTATTGCCTTATCACACTGACACTTTATCAATTCTGACCAGTTTACAAGAAAAGCATTTTTGTCTTCATAAGGCAATTATGTCTTCTCAGGATGTGGCTTGAAACTCCAGATACATCCTTTCTAATCTCTGCAGCAGCTTCAATTCTGAAGACTTTAAGACACAGCAAGTGCTCTCCTTGATAACAAATCAGCCAGAGTAGATTTCAGCTCATTCTCCCATAGCTGTATGGGAGCTCTTGTGCTGGCCAGATCACAGCCCTTTTTTTTTTTAATATCATCCCCAAAACTGCAATGTAAATTTAATGAACTATTAAAATCCCACAATCCAATGCTGACATACAGCAAGATAGGGTCCATTTTAGTTGATTACACTGGCTCTCTAGCTCAGGGTTTCACGTAAAAGGTATGGCTTTTATTTCCTATGGGAATGACATACCCAGCCACAGCAGCCACTGCACATTGCTCAGGTAGAATCCTCTTTACTCAAGGTGAAATTTGCTCATTACTTCAGCCACTTGACTCCCCAGAGGAACAAGAGTTTGAAGGCTCCCATCCTGTCTGTGCACCCGAGATCATAACCTTCAATCAGCTTCATCATCCTCTCACTGATTCCACTGATCTTTATATTATAACGTTCCAGCCCCTTCCCAAAGCATTTATTGCTTCTTATATTCATTTTCATGCAGTTTCACCCAACTGCTTTCTCTATTTGTAACCCTTTTTCTTTCAAATAAGAGGTTAATTCTTTCTGCTAGTGGTAATAAGCACACAGATTGCATGTGTCTGCTTAAAACCAGCAACATGTATGACGGCAAGATGGAAAAGGGAAAGATCATCTCAAAATTCAGTCACAGATTTGAGAACCATTTTAATCTTGGTTCTGCTATTGACTTGTGCTCACATCTCTGGTCAAGTGACTTGATTTCATTTCAGTGCTTTGGCTTTCTTCTCTCCTGCAGGTAAATGGAATGTTTGAGAGGGTATATAACATCATCTAGCATAAGTTTTGTGGAACATAAACCTCATAATCACTGACTTTATTCTTTCTTGCTTACAGAAACCTAATCTACAAAATCTACGTGAACTGCTGGACCCCAAGCAATCTGAATCTGACTGCTTGCTCTTGTGCTGAATATTCCTGTATGGCCATGGTCAAAGAGCACTCCCTGTGCCTCAGGTAGAGCAGGGACAGCAATAACTCCTGCTCTGCTGCTGCTGGAACACAGCTCAATACTGCCTGTGAGATCAGGGTCACTGGAATTCCTTATTGCCCCAGATTTTCTGGGTGAAGGGGGCCTGTCCCTACTCCAGACTGTTAGCATGCTGTTGTGAGTAGGTAAAGTGCACTAAGGCTGTTCACTGAGCAATCTGTTCACTGAGGCTTTGGAGGAAATTGTGTGCTGTTCTTTCACCCCAGCGCATTCATTCTGTGCAAGGACAAGGATTCCAGGGTTATCATTCATGTGTCTTCTGAAAAATCATAAAATCTTCTCATCTTTTAAAACAGTATGAAAAGACATTCACAAGCACCAGGGTAACCTCTTGGTTCCCACAGCTGAGCCACTGCAATCCACAGTGTCTACTGTGGTATCACCCCCACAGAACTGTAAACCAAATCACTGTAAACTATCATATCCCTACAAAAGCAAGCCCTGGATTTGTATTGGCAGCAGTACAACAGGCCCTGAAAAGATTATGCTAAAATGGTCCAGAAAATCTCTTTAACGATCTCATATCCACTCGCATCTAGTGCCAAAAGCTGTTTGGCACATGCTGTGTTTTTAATCTCTTTGTATACTGCCTCTAGGAGTAAAAAAAGGAAAAACTAACTAAAAACTCCCATCAATGAACAACTCAAGGGAAGGAAAGAAGTGATCTTATCATCTTCAAAAGAATTTCTTCATTGTGAGCTTTGTATTTAACATTTCACTTAACTCTGGCTGTCAGTCTTCAGTGAAGCAGCCTTCCTTCCTCCCCCTCCAACACATTTCCACGTTGTCACAAGGTCAGCAGGAGAGCCCACCCTGCCAGCAGGACCCCCACCCTGCCGTGCTGACGCCTGTCACCCCACACTCCTCAAGTCCAGCCAGTGCTCAGGGTCAACCCGGTCCTGCATGGTCAGCAGGTGGGACGGGCACTGCACAGGGAAGAGGCTCTTTCCTGCCAAGATGCTCCCTAAAAGCTGTTGGTCCCCCAAATGGAATCAGGGAGCCTTGCCTGGACCATGCTGGAAGAGGGACAGGAAAGTCCATGGCTGCTTGGGGCTTGATGAACTGAGACCCTGTACGTTCTGCCTGCTAGCCCACAAACATATGTATGGATGTATATCCCGGGACACACACCAAGGAGAGTTGTGTGCACCTTTGCACACCTCCATGAGCCCTGACAACTTCTCTGGTTTCCTTTGCACTCCTGTGGTGTTATAATTTGGCTGGTGGCCAGGTGCCAACCCTAGCCCTTCTCTCACTCCCCCTCCTCAACAGGATAGGGGGAAAGAATAAGGTGGAGAAGTTCATGAGTCCAGACAAGAACAGGGAGAGCATTAATTACCAATTACCATGACAGGCAAAACAGATTTGACTTGGGGAAAATTAATTTAATTTATGACCCATTAAAAATCAAGTTTGAGAGAAAGAAAGACAAAACTAAACCCACCTTTCCACCACCCCTCTTTTCCCAGGCCTAGCTTCACTCCTCACCCCTGCCTATTTTTATCTCCGTTCTGCCACATTCAATTGAGGTATTACATTTTAAGAAAAGAGCCACAGATTTTTCAGGGAAAACATTCTGTATGAAATACAGAAAGGAAATTTTTAAAACCTCTGTTTCCATTAAAGGATGGAAAATTTTCTTTTACTTGATCTGTGTAAGAGTTAATGGCTCAGGCACTTTCCTTGCATATCTTAACATTTGGCAACGAAGTCTGTATAAAAGACACCACAAATAACAGAGCTGTAGGGCAGCAGCATCGCAGAGCAGATGATGGCAAAAGAGGCATTTGTGCCTAACTAGGGTGAGATGTTAGCTCTGCTATTTAAAAAGTTTAAACTTGAGTTCACACAGGTCTGAAGATCTCCCGATAGGTCCCAACAGAACAGTAATATTTTCAGCTGGTCTGAACATTAATCTTCACGACGAACAAGGGGATAATAGCCTGTCCTATTATACTCAGGGGACAGATATAAGACCTGAAACTAAAGATGGAGAATTTTTCCCAGGTCTCTCAGGTCTTATTCTGCGAATGGTTCCTCTTTTGAGTGATTTCACTGAATACTTGGGCAGTACATAATTATTATTATTTTTTCCATGGGAGCGCAGGCTTGCAGAAAGAAGTCCTGAATTCATACATTTGTTTCTAAGAGGCTGGAGATATTGTTATATTGAAGGAAGTAGGTTAGGATGTTGGATGACAATTTTTCCTTTTCAGAGTAGGTTTAGTATTTATAGCAGGTAAGCTAAACATAGCCTGAATAATATCAGCTTACACCCATTACAGAATCTATTTTATTTTTTGTACACTGTCCTCTAGACCATATAAATTTAGCCATGCACTTAAAAAGAAATGAAGCATGATTTCTTCTTAAACTGGAAGCGCTTGTGAAGCTGTAAACATTTTATGCTCACATTTAATTTGCACAAAATATTGAGCTTTAATTGTTCACTGCTTAGCTGTTTGGTTGTTTAAAAGGGAAGCCATATGGGTTCTTTAGGCAAGTTGAAGAGATTACCCCCTAAGTCTCCTCCTTAGCAATGACAAAGTCAAATTAAAAGGTAGCTGATTAAAAGAAAAGCGTGTGTGTGTGGCTGTGCTATGAAGACCCTTCAATCCCCACCTCTGTTGAGCTTGTGCAACTGAACAGTGTAGGGGCCTTTCAAGTATCACCAGGCTGCCTTGTTCTCACAATATTTGTGTAGAGTTAAATTACTGTAAGCCCCTCAGCTCATTCTTGAACACTGCTGGTGTCAGCCAAGATGTCCAGGGTTCAAGGTCAGGGAAAGTCAAAGGACTGTAGAAGGCAGTGAGGCCTCAGGACCACAGGCTAAACCACTTCTATGCAGCACCAGTCACATTTACTTTGCAAAAGTCTTAATACTTTCACTTCTCCTCTGCCTCCGATACTCCTCTTGACGTAAGGAAAAGAAAAAAGAGAAAGACTCACCACAGCCTTAGAAGATTTGACAAACATTATGATTTCACTGTTTCTATTGACTGTTCAGAGGCCATACAATGTTACAAAAAGGGGGAAACCATCATGGGGACCAAAAAATCCAACCCACCACACAACAAAACCAGTAAGGAAGTGTTCTTACATGCACTACTTAGATTAAATAAATTTCCTTGAACAGGATTTAAAAAAAAAAAAAAGGCAACAGAAAAAGGTCAATTTGTTGATTCACCTACTGATTGAAGGACTAGATCACTGCAGTTTATGAAGTTATGAAACTGTTCCTTCCAAAGCCACTGTTTCTACAGTCACATAACAGTGTGTGATGCACCGTGTTCTTGCAGACACCAACAAAGTTATTTTAGAATAACTTCATTTTGCATAAAGTTATTCTAAAACATATTCAGTGTGTCTTGATGCCCACATCTATAATGGAACAGATAGACAGCCTGCTTCCTTTGCATGAAATTAGGGTCTTTGTCTTTGGGAACTAGCAAGTTCTGATATCCTGTATTACAAGAAATGCATTTTGCCATACCTTTGCAATGGGAAGCCTTAAAATAATTCAACAGTAGGAAAGATGGGTTAGATACTGTATTCCTGGAAGGCGGATTTGAATCTCAAGGGTTCAACTAGTCAGCACTCAAGGATATGTCTGTAGACCCTATAAGAGAGATTTACTTCCACTGAAAGGTATAATGATATTCTACATTTTAGAAATGGGAAGTAACAGGGAACACTTTAGATCCATTTCTTTCTTTCTGACAAGAAAGGTTTATGAAGAGGATTACTATTAATAACTCATGAAAAACTTTTGATACAGCACTTGGCAGTAAAGAAATCTTTTCATTACATGTATTTAAATTCCCTTAAAATATATCTCATTTGCATTTTCTATTCTTCTCCTGTGAGGCATTAATAAGAAAAACTCAACAGTAGCACCAAAACCGAACAGGTTCATTCTTAGCTCTGCCTCCTCCTGTATGGAATTTGGAGATAGACCCACAGACTTCAGGGTATGCCTCACACTCCAGCTCCAGGCCAGCTTTGGTATCTTCCAGACTATCTCACCCCTGTTTATGATATTTAGTTACTTCCCTGTTTCCAAGCCGTGGTAATGGCCAGTCCTCATCCCTAGGCTTCCCTTTAGAACCCACTCCTGTTAGTGTTCTGGGTCCCCAAAAGTTTGCAGAAATGAAAAATAGGGGGCGATCCAGCATGAAATGACCAACTACTAAACTGAGCAGCAAAACCACAATTCAGTCAGGAACTGAAGCTGATATATTTACTGCTACAAAAATGTCACATCATCAGGAATAACCTCAACTGACACAAAAATCAAAGCTAAGCTAAACTGAGCTCAGTACTTACAAAAATTAAACCCTTCCTACATGGGGCTGCTCTTTATGTAAAAAAAAAAAGCTTTTAAAGTATTTTCTGATTTTCATTTTAGAGTATTTTCTGTTTACCTTCAGGGTCTTTTTCTTTGTGTAAAGACGAACCAGAGAGTGCTTAATAAGCTGTTTGAACACTGCATAGCTGAAGGTGGTACAAGAACATCACTTCATTGTCCTCTCTTCAGCATTTTATAAACACAGGACTTCAATAAAATTATGCTTAGTTTAGCCCCCTTCAACAGAAAAGTAAGTGAACTGATTTGACACATTGTTTAAGAGAGCAAAGAGAAGAATGCCTGCATTCATTTGAAAGAAGTAATATTCTAGACTGCTGACAGATCAAACCTTTAAAGTGTAATTTTAAAATGGAAATGTTAGTATAGTATCCCTTTACTGCAAAGGGTTTTTAGGAAGAGTTGGATTTTTTCATTATTTCATATTGACACTGATGCTTTTATCAATTTAAACACACTAACATTAAACCACTAAAAGGCATGGAGTTTTCAATAAAATTCATTTTTTATATTCTCAGCCCATATAACCAAATGAGCTGCTTTAACTTTTTTTAAGCAGAAAAGATAATAAAGTTAAATGAAAAGTCCCAGAGCTTAATTTTAAGACTAAATGGTATTTTAGATGAAAAAAGTTAAAGAAAGCAGCGTTTGTAACTCTGAAATAAAGATAATGGCTCAAATCTATCTTTACATTATGAGGATTCTTCTTGGAGCTGCATAATTGAAAAACACACTTCCATTTCTCACTGACACGAGCTGCTATGAACTGCCTGTGAATCAGACCAGGGAAACTGTTATGGGAAGAGCACTTGAAGACTGGGAATTGGAGGCTCATCCCCAACTAGCATGCTGGGAGACTGGGGACAAGTTGCTTCTGCACTTCTGCATTCAACCTGCAAACTGAAGATAATAATGTTCACTTGTAATGAAAGATTTGCTGATCTCTAAATAAGAGATATTGTAAGCATGCTTACTATTTAGCCAGTTCAGCTGGTTTCTTGAGAGAAAATTAAGAACAGAAAGTAGTACTGGACAGAAATCGCTATAAATAAGTTTACTTGAAGGTCTTGTAATGAAGAAAGGAAAGTACTCACACAAACACAGAATTAAAATAGTGATTAAAGCAGTAAAGCAAAATGTGCACACCTAAGTGTTCAATAGGCCATAAACAATGTAAAAGAAACACCTAGTAGAAATAAAACCAGAGTTATTAAGACATTAAAAAAGCATCACACAGGGCCAGGAAAACATGCTGCCAGAAAATGTGTGCATTCATACACATACATAGACGTAGAGATGTACATGCATACTCACAGTCATGCAGCAAAAGAAAGAGAAATATCTAACAGCCTTTAGGTGGGAAAGAAACTTCAGGAGTCAGATTCTGCTGGTGGTACTTCACTGCTTCACCCATCCGATACAATGCAATGAATTAGGGTTGTGGAGAGGGAAAATTAAGACTGATTCTAGCTTGCACATATAAAGGGCCCTGCTTGTTCTTACATCGACTGCAGTATGCAATTATAAATACATATAATTAGGTGACTTAGATGTCACAAAATCACCCCACTGCTGCTTTCTGCATGACTTGGCTATGGAACTAAAATATGCAGTGTAAACCAGAAATGAATGACCCTGAGGATTCAGAAACTATTCTAAGAGTTTTTATTTGAGACATAAGGAAAACGCAGTTACGCATTTGGCTAATTATTCCAGAACACAGAACTAACTGCTGTGCATATTGAACAAGGTCTTCAAGAACTAAGAAGATATTTTTGCTCCCAGACCTGTCTCTCAGTTGACCAATTGCATCTATCCTTGTGCTCTAACTGTAACCACCAGTAAAATCAAAACGGGCTTTGCAGCCTTCTCTCCACTGGAGGCACCAAGTGGAGTCTCACCCTCACCCCCACCCAGGTGACCTCTAAGAAAGCTGTTCAGCTTTATTATCTTTCAGTACTCTATTCTTCTGTTCAAAGGTTACTTGTTCAAAGGCTATTTGGTGAGCAGGAAAAAAAGGAATGAGGAGGATGGAGGTGCAGAGACATGGACAGTAGACTACACAAACTTAACTCCTTTGGAACAAAATATTGCCTCCATACGTTCATGAGAGCTGAAAAACATCCTTTACACAGAACCACCACAGGATTGACAGATGAGAATAGAAATCTTACTCATTCAGTATAGCAGATAAATGATAACTTATTCTCTAACCAAGGAACTAACATCTGTTTCAAATATCCTGGCTCCCCACAGTTGAATTTAATCCAGACAAACTATGTTATGGGATTGTGGATCCATCATATACATTTAATGTAATTAATTTTCTAGCTGAACATATTGCTACCCAGAAAGAGCAGTGAACACAGTGTGACTGTGGTATAATTTTTTTTTTTTAAGATACTAAAGATATACTTTCCCTGTTTAGTAGCTTCAAGCATAATTTAAAGGGAAAGGGATGTTTAGCATCTCTTTGTCATATTCATCTTTGGCAAGTGCTCTGGATGATCCAAACAGAACAGGTAAAAATCAAAGCTGGAGACACACATGCTTATCCAGGAACCAAGATGACACATTCCACCTAGTCAATACTCTCAGTTATGATTTTTTTTCCCAGAATGGTTTAGGTATTCAAAGAGGATAGAGTTTCAGAGAAGCCAAGTGGTTGCATCTGTAAACTGAGGCCAGAATATGCTGCCAGGGCTCTGAATTCCTGTGTTACTGGGGGACCAGGCATCAAGCTAAGCACTGCACCATCAGGACATCCAGGAGAATCACCAAGCCTCCTGCTAAGGAATTATACCTACCGCTTCTGAACAAAGGGCAAATTGGAACCCAGGCTAGTAATTTATACATTTGTGACACAGCTTTGGGTTCCATTTGCTTAAATGTCACATCTTATTTGTCTAAATTGAATCAACAACTTCTTGAAACTCCCTATGTCAGAAAATGCTGAAGATCAAACCCAGAAATGTATGCTTTAGATAGTGTGCATGAATCAAATGATAGCATCTCACTGTGTTTTATGGAACAGACACTGCAAGCAAGAAGCAGTTAGGATTTCATAAATATAGTACTTAGTTTTAGAAAACGTATCTATGTTACCTTTTGCACCTCTGAAACACTCAGATTGTATTTAAAGCATATCTTATATGTAACAGCATGTAAATATAACTGAACTGAAATCTTAGGCTTAGGTCATTGGCATGGACTCCACAGAATTTATGCAGTTACACTCTGGCTTGTACTTTGCAAAACATCTTCAAGGATTACAATCCTTGAGCCAAATTAACAGGGCTTTACCTGGGAAAGTGATCAAAGAATTCAAACTTTTACAAACAGGCTACTTATCATGGAAACACATCTGTAGCTGTCACGTTCCCATTGCTCCTATTTTAACCACACACTGATTATTTATATAAAACCTCTTGTGATAGCTTAAAAGAAAATGATTTAAAAACATCCCTTCATAGCAGTAGCTGGGATTTGATAATTAATTGAATCCAGGAAACAGTCAATTTCTCATTATTTCTGAGGGCAATTCTGTTGAGGGAAGCACCTGAGTTGCCAAAGTCAAAACAAATTGTAGGTATAGGTGGCTCATCTTGCACTCATCATTATATGCATCCTAGATGGGAAGACACCCTTCTGTGGTCTTCTGATGATAAATTATAAGGGGGGAAAAATAAACTACCATATAAAGAGTATCCTGGCTCAGAGCCAGACAGATAAGACAAGTGTATGGAGAAACCCTCACTTCTCTGTCTATATTGATGAGGAAAAAGACCTGATGAACAAGAGAAGGCTAAAGACGACATGACTGCCAAGTGTAGCAGCACTCTGAAATGCCACATGGACATGTATTTCATTACAGAAGATCGAGACATTCCAAAATATCTCAAGCAAAAGTTGGTTAATTGTTTGTCATCATGGAGTAAGAAGAGAAGAAAGAGAGAGAGGCATTGGCACTTCTATCTCTTGTTGCTTTGTTGGAGTACAGTGATCTCAGGGAGTCAGGCAACCTTCCTATCCTGCTACAATGAAAACAGGAAAAGAGAAGGTTTACACATCTCCTTCCACCTTGTGCTGTTTTCATTTTCTTACATTGTTTCCTCTCAGTTCCTTTAACCCATAGGTGCAGAGCAGAACAGAGAGCTCAGCCCTTATGAACGACATTCCATGGGGAGGAAAGGGCAGCAATCCCAAGAGCGCATCTGCCATCGTGTTGTAAATGCCCAAGGACTTTTAACTTCCCACCTCAGAGAAGGAAAACAAGTGGGCCTCTGAAATCTAATGGCTGAAGGAGAGGGGGACGTTGCCTCCTTTGCCTTTCCAAGGAAACGAGCAGCTGACAACTCCATATGGCTCCTTTTAAGTTTCGTACACTGCTTGTTCTGCAAAGGTTCTCTTTGATTCCAGGGGAACCTTTTGCAGAAGGAAGCATTGCTTACCATATGTAATGTTGGCAGGGTAAGATTCCCCCTCCCATCTCACCTTTGGGAGGGGAGAGGAAGGAGATGAACACCGAGGGTCAGCGTGCCAAGACTTGAAAATATATTTACATGCCAAAGTGGGACTCTTGCTTTGAACACCAGCCAACAGCTCTTCTGCACTTTGGGTAGTTCATTAACAGGAATCAATACAAGCTGCCTTTTAAGAAAGCCAATGCTTGTTCATTGACACACTGGGTAATTCCTTTTAGCAGAAGCATCAATGCTTACAAGGTGTGCAGTAAATTATGGCAAAACCACAGAACGGCAAGGCTACAGAAAATATTGTTTCATTTCTTCAGTGCCAGCTTAAAACACGAACCTAAATACACTTGAGAGGAAGAGTAATTATTAAGAACCAGAGACAAAAGATGTCTCATTTTTACCTGGAGGCCCCTCTTCTCTATCTTTTTCTGGAGTATCTGAAGGCACTTGGTGAAATCTGTGAGGTCTTGATCCATGGTCTCAATTAACTCACATCCCTAGTGAAGAAGCAGCAAAACAGAAAGGAAAAAAATATTGTCAGTCATCTTTCAATTTTGAGAACTAATGCTGTCTTCTGTGAAATCAACTGCAGTCAGCAACTCTTAAAAGTCTCTGCATGAAGACGCAGAATTAAGTAAAGACTATTACTCTAATAAAGCCCAAAGACCTGAAGTCCCAGCTGAACAAATTATTATGAAACACTGGTTGGATAGGCACAGGGGTAAATATTTTAAACTCATCTGTGAGCTTGGATAAGCATGCTCCACAATGTTCTGGTAGATGGGTAAGTCCTGGTGTTGTGAGCCCTGAGTGATCAGTAACGGCCAGAATCAGGTCCCAGGAAAACAACTGTTCTCCTGATATTGCTCTAAATACCTTTTCAAGTAGCAATAACAGGCTGCTGAGGTGATGCACCGTGTAGCTGCAAGAGCACATGTAATCAAAGACCTCCCTTGCAGAATCGATGCTGCTGCCACCACTAAGCAAGGAGGGGAAACACAGCTGGAGCCTGGACCTGGTGTGTCAAACAATTTGAAGAGCTGCCAGCTCTCCACTCTTCATCAGGAAACACCAAAACATAAAATTGGCAGGCGGAGAAGGGGCACAAGCCATCTAGAGTCTTTAATGACCATGTGAGCTGTGCAACACCAGCCAGGGACACCAAGGGAGCCCAGGCAAGGTAGAGGGATGTTCAAGTCCTCCCAGAAAGCTCACAGTTGGATCTGAAAACTACTGAAGAGGATTTATTAATCAAAGCCACTCTAAATGAAAAAATGTCTCATTCACTAGGAAAGAGGTGCTCTCAGACAGTCTCATTATTGGCCTTGATAGTGGCAAGGGAGACCAAGCTGTGAGAAACTGTGCACAGACAGACCCTCCCCAGCCTTTCATGACCAGCCCTTGAACTGCACGAGAACATGACACATTAAGACTAAATCAATGGCAGGAACAGTTACTGCTGAGCAGGGGAGGAAAGGCAGAACCCGAGTTACCAGCTCTCAAATTAGCAGTAGAGAATGAAAGGTCTTTTATCGTTTGCCAGGGCCATTCCTGGCAAAATTGGCTTTGCAGTGCTGGCAGAAGTTTATAGGTACTGATTTCTAAATAAAAGATCTACCTCCCCCTCTCCCTCAGCACTCTGAAACACTCCTTCCTGCAGTCACTAATAAAAGCCTGATTTCCTCTCTGGACACTCAGGTTTTGGCAGCTGCAGGTAGGCTGCAATTCTGCTTTCTACCCAGGGATGACCAAATTGTCTGGGTTTTAAGCATTGATCCACAACAGCTTAAATTATTTTCTTATTCATTACTTTATGGTTTCTACTATTGAAAATATTTCATTAGCTTCTCAGGATGTTCTTTGATAAGAAAAATATTTCTTACCAAGGCAAGATAACATTAGCATGGTGGCTGGAGAGCACCACAGGCATTTACCACAGCTCCAGAAGGAAGCTCTGATGCACCACATGTAGATATCCTATGTACAGCCCTGCTACTGTCTTGCACATACAATAAAAGGCCTCAAATCTACATGACAGAAATGTAATCTAAATGTGTTAACGGGACAGCAAGTGAACAGTTCATTAAAGGCAGGTTACTGTACAAATGATACTGATACAAAGAGAGTACTAAAACCAAAACCTGGCTTAAAAATGGTATCCTGAAACTGTTTGTTCACTGTCTGCACTTTTGACACCTTATCCAAGCACTGCTATAGTTCATACTGAAAAATGCGCCACTGTGAAAGCCACCACTTCCTTCAAATGTACCTGTGATTTCTCGTTCGCTTTCCACATCAAGCAAATAACCAGTTCTGGAATGGGCAAAGATTTTAGAAATGCTCCTTTTGCCACAGTGGCAGACACTGGTGTGGTCACACCAGAGTGCTGAAGAGGACCAGCAGCAGTACTTGCAACTTCCTGTGTCCTCTTCAGTGTCTCTCTGGAATTAATGTCATGTTCAGTGCAGTTCATGTTCACTGATAGCAAGAGAGTTTTAGATAAATCTGTCACTCCTGACATATCAAATCCAGTATTTTAAACCAGAGAATTTGATGACAATTCAAATGCACTTCTTGTTAACTTTCACCGCATTATTCCTAAATGACAAAAATCTTCAGGATAGAGCTTTCCAGTGCAGCCAGGGCTTAGTGACAGCACAATATGACAATTGCAAGATGGGCAATAACACTTGTAACTTCATGGCTACCTGCTCAACTTAACAACATTAACCTTTGGTTAGAAAGTTAAAAAGCCAAACAAATTCAGCTTTAGGAAAGGTTAGAAAAATCAATACCATCCAGCAGGAAATAAAACAATAGATTGCCTCTGATGACGATATAGCTTTGCTGAATGATGGGATGAGGCACACAGAATTAGTCTTTGGCTCTCTGTCTTATTATAGCAGTTATGGGAGGCACATTGCTAAAGGAGGAGTGTGCCAGACACACATAATAGGATTATTGAACCCTATATTTCAGACAGGCACTGAAATGTCAATCTGAACATCTCAGCATTTCTCCCATTTTTAGAAATACTATGCACCACAGCGTGTTGTGTGTTTGAAGAAAGGAGTGTGAAGGTGTCTATTCCCCCATGTCCTTTTTAATCTCTTACTAAAAGAAAGTCATGTTTGTTCTTTCTCTAATCTTTCTGAATATGAGAACATAATTAGGACAGAACACATAAAATACTGAATTTGTACTCTATCTCCAAAGCCTCCTATGACAAGCCACTTGAGTCCATCTTTTGAAGCCTGTGTCTGGCTGTGCTCACTGAGTGCACCAGAGACATCCAGTTCAGTCTTTTCAACAAGTCCTGCAGCACTGAGGTGCAATTTTGAGGTATCAAACTCAATACAGATGCACTTATGTATAGCTGTAATGGCAGACACAGGAAAACCACATATCCTCAAGTTCAAAGAGAAGGGACACATCTTACAGAGCCTCTCAAAACCACTGCACAGGCAAATAAAGCCTAAGGAACCTATAAAAACTAAATGTATTTTCCAAAGACTCTCCTTCCCCTAGAAGGAGAAGCCTTTTACCTGCCCAAACAGTAATGCACCCAGTCAATCCACGTACCTCACACACCAGCTGAGGAAGAGCTGTAGATTCACAGAACTATTTCAGTTGGAAAAGACTTTTCAAAGTCATCTGGTCCAACCTCTTGCTCAAAGTGGGCTAGGTCTGCTCAGGTTGTTCAAGGCTTTTTCCAGTCTATGTTGAGCACCTCCCAAAATGAAGACTCCACAACTTCTGTGGTCAACCTCTTCCAGTGCTTGGCCCCTCATGTGGAGAAATTTTCCTTTCCCAGTGTCAAACTGAGATCTCCTGTGTTACAAACTGCGGGTGTGGCTTTTTTCCTCTACACCTGCTTACCTTAACAAAGGGCCTGGTTATGGCTGGTCTCTGCCTTCCCATTAGGAAGCTGAGACACCAACATGATCTCCCATTTGCATTTTCTTCTGAAGGCTGAACAAGCCAGATTCCTTCAGCCTTTTCTCATGCATCCTGTGCTGTAGCCTTCCTTAACACACATTTCCATTACTCGTGCAGTATCAGCATGCAATAATTCCACCTCAGAGAACCTGAAGAGGTCACTTAGCAGCCAGGAGGTAAACAGTTCCTAGTTCTCTCTTCTTTTTAATGTAAATTTCAGTCATTCTGCCTCTCTTCCACTTTTGTCCACTCGGAGAATAACCCAAAACTTCCACATTCTTCATATACTAGATGCAGTCACCTAAATGTTTTGACCCTCCAAACTTTTTCATACCCAACATGCAGACAAGGATTCACACTCTGAATTAGACTCAATGCAGCTGATACTGAAAAGGAGTTGATACTCTAGGAAAAAGCATACATGCTTCAAGCAAAGTGCTGCTCTAGACTAAGCACTGATGAACAGAAAGGGACCACAGGGTCTGACTGCAGGTCTTGGACCAGGCCTAGCAAAGAAGATAAGTATGTGGATGCATAATCAAAGTTTAACAGATGATAGACACTATGTTCTACCATCTTCTCTATAATAGGAGCATGGTGTTGTGAGACCAGAACATTCAATCAGTATCAGAAAGAAAAAAAAAAAAACACAAACCAACCCACAACCTAGTTTGGGAAACATTTCTTGCAGAGCTGGCAGTCACACAGGCAGCAGTTGCCTTTGTTGTTGGCCCAGTGTTTCATAGCTGATCCCAAACAACTCTCTCAGAATGGAAACCAAGTCTAGCAAAGGGTAAAGATGCAACAGACTACAACATCACATGAGGTTTCTGAAAATATTCAATGAGACAGGACTGGAGCAAGGCAAAGACAATAAGAACGTCCATCTTGAGTCACCAATAGTCATAAAAGCTACACACTTCATCCAGGCCATAAGTTTCTGGAGACTGATGTAGTAAGATGGCACCAAAATCATGGAACTCGTTTATCTCTATTAATTACAAACCAGTAGGAAACTAGTGAACTGAATCCTTTTGCATTTTAGGAGTAGGGTGCAACTATGGAAGGCAAAGCAGTTAAGTTCTCTGAATTCTTTTGGGAGTTTCAAATACTGTTGAACAACAAGTATTGAACAGCTTCTCTTCTGATCAGCTTGATTGTATAAATTGCCTTTTGAATTTTGTAGTAGAGAAGAAAACAAATACATGTAATTGGTGAAAATGATTTTGTATATTTAAATAGCCAAAAATACATAATTAAGTGAAATGCATTTTCTTTCAGTTTTTGGACTCAAATTTGGCTGACTGCTTGGCATCAGCACAAAGCTAACACTGTGCAGATTGCTTGGCCCTCAGCTCTGGGGTGGATGATGTTTTGAATCATCCAATTGCACATTAAGTGGAGCTGCCATTCAGATTAACTAAAAGAATTTATTAATCATGTTGGAGCATATGCACTGGAAGCCAAATTACTGAAATCCACACTCAAGTGAAAGCCCCATTACTGAGAAACAAACCAAGAATGTTCAGTTTTGACCACTGCTTCTAACCTTATATAACACCACTTGATTTATTAAACAAGTACTATCTGGTGGCATGAAACAAAACCAGTAAATATATGTAAACATATGCACACTTCTGCGAACCAAAAGCTACATGAACTTGTCAAATTTGACAGGCATTAGAAAAAAAAAAAAAAAGAAAGTTTCAACAACTCTGTAGTTGAAACTTTGACTGCAACAGCTGCAGCCTCTCCTCCCTTCCCCTATTTCTATTTTGATATGGTCTTTTTCAAAGTAAATAAAATGTTTCCTGTTTTTGTTCTTAATGAGGCAGCATGTGGCTTCTGGTGGAGGATAGCTTTTTTATACCATACATTTGATGTTGAGATAGCAGCAATGAAAGAGTTCTTCTGCCTTAATTAGGTTGCCCCCTTTCAAAAGAAAAGTCTGTTGTTCATGAAATCATGGCAATTACTTAAAATGAACAAAATACGAGTCTGTTCAGCTGGTATTTGACCAATACCGAAGAAAGCCAACATACTGTCTTTGCCACCTATAACAAACTGAAAAGCAGAAACCCAAAAGTTTCTACATCTAAGAAGCCAAACCTAAGCAAAACCCCTCACAATTTAGAAGACACCAACCAACCAACCAAATAACCCCCCCCTCTCCCTCCCCCCCATAATTAACATTCCATTTACTGGATAAATTCCCAGGGTTCATCTGTACTGGAGCCAACTCTTCTGGTTTACTAAGTTGGGTGAATGAAAGCAATCATCTTCAATACTCACCCACAGGTCAGAAAGTGCAATAAAATGTGTCATTGCAACATCATTATCAGAAAGTTTTATTTTTTTTTTTTTAATTTAAGTTTTAATTTCTTTTAAAACTTTTAAATAACCAAGTGGAAAGGTAGGAGTGCTGCATGGAAAAACTGAGGTAGAAAGGTCTGTCAGGAGCTGCGCTCTCATATACACAACCTGTATCTCTCCGCACCCATTTCTAGCATTTAATAGTAGACCTATATTTGTACATCCTTGTCTAACCCAGACACGTTATTTCTCCAATCCAATGATTAAAACTGAGCACAGCACAGCAGTGACAACCACCTGCTATTTCTGGACCTTCTCTGAAATTTTCCTTATGTGCCCTTCCTTGGCTGAAAATAAAGGTTCAGAGAAAGGAGCTTTAATTGATGGTCAGGCTCCCTCTGTAATCAGTACTGTGAAAAGCTTTTGTCTACCAAACTGATGAGCTGACCCAACCCTTTGGATCCCAACCTACTGATAAGACTGATTACGGTACCTTGCTTTTTTTGGAAAATAACTTGGAAACAGGAATTGCTGCTCTAGCTGTGTGCAGTTATGTATGAAGGTAGGAGCTAGCTCATGTAAGGGAAATCGGCGTGCTGGAACAGCACCAATCTCTGACAGAAGGGAAGCACATGCCACCAACTGTAGACAGCATGAGCCATTACCCAGTTCTGTCAATAAGAGTCAATTTGTTGACTTGGATGTGCTTAAAATCAAGGCTAGGAACTATATTGTTTCTAAAATGGTGTAACCACACTTAAACACCTCTTAAAACTAATACTACCTGAGGTGCTCACACCAATGATGATGCAAATGAGTCCAGCGCTCTCCTGAAATAAAGCAGGAAACAGAAAAGCTGCCCTAACCACAAATAACCCTAAATCCTATGCCCCACAAAGCTGAAGAAAAAGGCCATGGAGTGTTCCTTGCAGTTCAACCACGTGAAGTAGTTTTTATGGGGTGGGGGGGGAGCAAGAGAAGCTACCTGCTTTTTAAATCCCAAACCACTTTATGCACAATAAACTCACAGGGCTTTGTTTTGGGTTTTGTGTTGGGTTTATTTTAAAAATTAAAAGAGCTTTAGGTTAACAGCTTTTACTTTTTATCACATAGGATGACAGACACTCTAAAGAACTGAAGTTAACAAGCAGACACACTTTGAATCAGCTTCAGTTGCCAGTTCTCAAAATCCACCTCAAGGTAAGAAAAACAAGAAAAAAAAAAAACCCACAAGGCTTGTCCTGGGGTGTTTTTCAAGGATTTGGGCTCACAAATTTTAGCCATCCTAAACACTACCTTAATATGTCCTTTGCCAGCAACCTAGGGAACACTATGACTGGAAAAAATAATTTCCATGAAAAATGCATAGAAAATAGCAAAAGTACCTCAGACGGCATAAAATTCTTTGCAAGGGATTTCTAATAATTAAGTCTATTTAAATATCTATGACCAGTATAGCTAGTCTCTCTCTCTCTTGCATTGACACAGGCTTTATGCAAGACGATCCTTAACTGGTATCCTTAGTTTCAGAGCTATGTAATTGATCTGAAAAGAATCTGGATTGTGAGAGTGGAGCTGCATCTCAGATATCGACCACCGGACAGAATTAATTGAGATCAGGCCCCAGTTGTGTGTTATGCTCACAAAAAAAAAAAAAAGGTATTTTCTTACAAACTCTGTCTACATGTACAAGATGAATACAAAGGGATTCAAAGATTTTGATTACCAGAGGCAGCAAATTGAAAAGAGAAATAAATTCCTGTTGTGGACAGAACTCCTGAATTTGTGCTATCAATACAATCCAGTAGCTCATTTTTCTTTTTAGGTACTAGGATATTAATGAAAATACCAAGATTAGTCCCAAGACTGATCCTTCAGGAAAATCACTGATTACTTCCCACTGCTTGTTAGTTTTTTTTATGAACAGCTGGCTGCCTTTAATGTGTGTGTATTAAGTTCCAACTTGGCTAGGTATATAATTAGAGAATACTCTTGTTTTCTTGTTATTGTTCTGTCTGATGGTTTCTAAAACCTCTCAACCTCAGCATAAGAGCTGCTTGTCACAAGGGTTAGAAGAAACTTTCTGTAGGGGGAGTTTATTAATTCTCCATCAGTTCAGGATCATTTCATATAGATCAAAAGGAGAATGCCAGACCATATGTGCCCTTAGCCCAATTCAGGTCAGCTTTTGTATTCTATGTTTTAAAACTACATGCCTGCCTCCTTTTCTTCCTCCTGCAGTTTTGCAACCTTCTTTCCAGTCATATTGCTCCTCCTCTATGGAGGGAACGGCTAATATAAATTTATGGATGCCTTCTTCCTTTTTAACTTTTTTCTAGGCAGCTCATCTGGGACGAGCAGGTTATATAACATTTCAAATATGTGCTGGTGCCTGAGAAAGACAGCAGGTTTACACTGCTGAAAACGGGGCATCTCCAAGCACTGCTACACCAGGCCTACATCTTGATGATGTACTGATAGGATACCGGAAACAGTAATGCAAGTTAGTAGTTGTTGTCAACCATATGTACCACGTTCACTACAGGCAGAAAATTAACACATAAAAGAGATGCTGCTTTTAGGAAGTAATTGGAGGAAATTTCCTATCCCATGCTTCAAGAGGTTCTCATGTCAGAAGTGACAATGTTGTAAAGGGTGCCAAAGGGCATAGTACTATTTGTTTAGCTACAGAGTTGTGTACTGAACTAATTTTACGGGTCCAAGAATTATAAAGACTGAACAGATTTTGCAGACGCCTCATCTTCACATAGACCAGTGGAAACAGGTTCCCCAAATTCAAAATAAAATTAAATTGTTGTATATTTCAACAAATCGATACTGCAAAGTTAACAGCAATGAAAAATAATAATAATAATGATGATGATGATGATCACTACCACCACCTAACTTTACAATCCTTTTCCTTCAAGGATCACCAAACCACTGGGGAGCAATGAACACAAGTAATTCACATGCTGACATTTTGAAAGACATAAGGGAAAACTCAGGAAAATTAAACCACTGCCCAGCAGAGCAGTTCTGACTTCATCAATAGCAAGTGTTCCACTGAGTACAAACGCATTTCCAAGTGAAATTCAGGATATTTGCTATATTTCTGCATAACTGAGGTAGATTCTTGAATAAGAAAAGGTCACTCATCATATTCACACAGTTGCTGCATTTTTGATTTGTCGAGGGCTTCAACTACTCTGAATTGAAGTACAAGGTTGCTGAACAAACATTCAGTCTTCAGGTCTGAGAGTGCTTCATTACTTAGTAAGCTGGAAACCAGTTTTGTCTTCCAGGTATACTTCAAGGCTTGTTTTTTCAATAGGCAGAGGTTGCAGGTTTAGGAACAGAGAACACCCTGCCATCAGGCTGTGCATCCTTCTCACTGTCTCTCTTTTCGATGTGATACATAAACAGCTAGTCAGAGGACTGTTCAAACAGATAACAGAATATCTAGCTTACTGCACTGAAAGTATTTCCATTACAAAGGTGAAATGCTTCAGGCTTTGTACAGGTCACAAACACCACACTGAATAAGATAGAATGGATAGCCAGCTAACTGCAGTGACCCTGCAAGCAACACAGAGCTTTGCAACAACAGATTTTGCATCTGTATTACCCCAGGTCCCTCCTAGCAGGATATTCCTTTGCTTTATATAGCAGTAGTGATTTCTGAGATCTAGCAGTGGCTCTCCTAGCTCTCCTCACAGGCAGAGGTGGTCCCTGCCAAGGTAAGCTGGCACAACATCAAATAGAGACACTCTGAAAGGCACTATACAGTCATCTGCTTGTTCTAACCAGGTCAGTTCAGAACCACTCCACTAACCATCCTGTGAACTGCCACTGGTCACTGTCCACTGGATGGGTTATATTTTAAGGGACATGTGTCCATCTCCAGAAATCAGGGGTCCCAGTCTTATCTCTTTTAATGCTGTAGTGTTTGCCTAAAGTGAATTAGCCTGAACAGACATCCATGTGAAAGATCAGATCCCATGATCTTCCCCAACATGACTGAGAGCAGAATTTGACCTCGTGCATCTGTCTTGATGAAGGGCAATGGAACAGTCATGGCATATTCATAGCTCAAAACACAACCCACAGCCATTAGAGCAGCAGAATTATATATTACACTAAAATACAAATGCAAGTGTCACAGTGAGCTGGGTGCACACAGGAGGGCAGACTAGAGTGGCCTAACAGACTGTCTGGACCACGCAAGGATGCAAGACAAGCCCTTTCCTTGCCTGCTGCCTAGACAAAGCCTCAGGCTCAGGAACACCCTGCTGTGCTTTGAGCTTCCCATCAGTTACACAGACTGACAGGATTGCTGTGTGAACCTGACCTAACATTCATTGATACAAACACTCAGGATAGCAAGGCACAATATAAAATTTCCATAACACCCTATTCTAACACATCATCACATCTGGAAGTGTCTCCTTTTCTGCCTTCATTCTATCTATTCTCTATTTTAAATGACTGCTGTTAGAAAGGAAAAAGACACCGAGACCTACTTGTGCATTTTGATCAGAGGTCTAAAAAAAGCTTAGACCTTCAAAAAGCTGTGAAAAGAGACATCAGAAGCTCAGCAGGGCTATGTGTGCACATTTTGAAGGGGCAATTTTATTTATTTATTTTTTTAGCTCCTGCAACTCTCCCACACATACTGATTATTTTGACTGAATCTTGCCCAAGCTGTAAGTCTGAAGCAGATCCACATGGACATAAGATGTACAGATACACACTCCCCCATATTCTGAAATTTTCAGAATATTTGGCTCTTATCCAGCTGGGGTTTGCAGACAACGTTTATGTCTCTACCACAGTCAATGCTGTGATTGCAACCTGGAGCAGACCTAATCAAGCTTTAGTGGGCAACAAATCTCAGCCTGAAAGCTTCTGTCTTCACTTGTGGGTTTTACAGTCTAAACAGTTCTAAAAACTGCCACTGCTCCTGGGAGGCCAGCTAGCTAGGTCATAGCTAGGTAGGTTTTCCCAGCGACCTAGTTCACAGCTAGGCAGGTTATGTGTGCCCTGAGCAGGCACAGAACACCTGTGAATGCCAGACCCCACTCTACCACTCAAAAGCCTCTCCCTGCAAAGCAGCTTCAGGCAATGATGAAGAGGAGTGACTGCCCTTTAAGCCATTCTGTTAAGATATATTTGTCAAGATATTTCTGTAGGCATGAGGACACAAAGAAACCACTTTCTAAACATTTTACAGGGCTGGATTTGCTGTGAGAAGGTAATTAATTACTCTAATTGGATGATAAAACATGGAGATTAACCTTTTCAGTCACCTTGTCCATCTATCTAAAGAGAAAGTTTTTCTCTAATACACTTTCAGGTGTTGTGTTCGATTTCATTAAAAGATTTTTTTCAAGCCTTGGAGGTTTTGCTTCTTTCCAGCAGAAAACTATACCACACCACAACAGGTCCTGCTAGGTGTTTCTCCTGGTATTTAACAGTCTTTTTTATGTAGCCATATCCCCCCTTGCACATAGGAGTTACATAAGTACATATCCCTGCTCCATGTGATGCCCTGTAACACTCCCTCTCTCTCAAACTTTCTCTAAACTCATGTTTCAAAATCCCTACCATCCAGAGAGAGAAAACATAAAAGTAAAGCCCATGGACAAGCAGTACCTGTGGTATAC